>NC_135429.1:21222569-21275069 GCF_051991245.1 Festucalex cinctus | reverse complement strand
CAAAATCTAAAAACGAAAAAGAGCACCTTATCTAACATTCAATAAGATTTTAAGGTTATAAAGTTGCAAGGAATAAAAAAAAAAAAAAAAAGTGATATGAGAAAAGAGGAAGCAAGAAAAGTGAACGTGTGAGGGTTGTTCCAAATCATCGTAAGCATCGTTGCTTTGAGGGGATGAAAAGCAGCAGGAGGACACCGGCGCCGCATTCCCCCCTCCCTTCTCCTGCGTCCTATTGGCTGAAAACAAACATACCACGCAGCTGGGAGCGCTGTGATTGGCTGCAGGCTATGGGGGAAAAAAAAAAAAAAAAAGTGTAGGACAATGCAGCGGATGGGGAGGGAGTTTTCCAATGACACAACTCGGGACGGAATAAGATCCACTAAGTTGGGGGCAACCTTACTTACTGAAAAGAACGTGCTTGGCCAGGTTATTAATGAGCTGTCATCGGCACAAATCCTCGGGAAGCTCTCTGTTCGAGTAGGGTCTGATTGCAGGTCGCAGACTGGGAACGGCACGCCCCTAAGCCCTATGCTTGCCGTAAAGCGCAGCTGCTGTCGTAGTCCAGTGTCGTCTGGAGCGAGCGGCCTCTACGTGTTGTGTTATGTTTTCAGTTCGGTGGGGTTGGGGTTTTGTTTAGTTTTTGGGTATTTGTTAACTTTTGTCCGATTTATCTCCCTTAGTCTCGTTATTGTCAACCTTGTCCACCTGCGTGTGTCTTCCCTTCCGTGTGTGTTTCCAATTAGTGCCCTCTGCCTGCTGTGTTCCCCAGGTGTGCCGTGTTAGCATCTAGTTAGTGTAGTGTATTTAGTCTGTGTTGTATCTTCCCTCTGTGTGGAAGCATTGTCCCCATTAGGTTGTTTTGTGGTCTGTTTTTTTTTTTTTTTTTTGTCCATATCATGTCATGTTTTGTCTCATCATAGTCTCAGACTGAGACTATGCTTTGTTTGTGTGCCTTGTTTCCCCACGGTGCCTCTGCAATTGGGTCCATCCACCACCTCCAATCTTGACATGTTGTAGGAAACAAAATTTGAAAAATGATGAGTCGCGAGCAGCAAGTGGATATTGGTATTGGCAAGGTATTGTTATACGCTGAGGTAACCGAAACCATTAGACCGCCCTACTGCAGCCATTTGACGATCAGCGACTAGAAATAATAAATTGTATGACTACATAGTTGCCATTAATTTTTGGCATTTTTTTTTTTAAACTACAATCATTAAAAATGTATCAACTAGTACATATTAAATTATAAATACAGGGTTGTTGTAAAACACTTATGTTTATTGTATATTATGCTGTGTTTTTATGACTTTGGCGATGGCTAGAGCGCGTCACCTCTGCCTCTCAACCAGGAAACGAGCATGTGTAACTGTTGAGTTATAAAAGAAGTTATTAAAAAAAATCTAACCTCATATATTTATCCAAGTCCTGATTGAGGGACAATGTCCGATTCCGGTCACGTGATCAGATCGGGACATCCCTAGTGGCTGCCTCTGAATTTTGTACACAGGAAAAACCCTGTGCTGTTATTTTTTCCAAGAACATCATGGTGAAAGAATTTTGCAGAGCAGGCCCTGTTATTTTTTATTAAAATGTTGCCGTCACTTTCGAGCGGGAATTACATTTTTATGTCCACAGCGCACTCTGACAAGTCAGCAATGACGAAGGCTTATATTTTCCTTAACATACTTAATATCCCAAGATTTTTTTCCTCCCCTTTCAAATACCGGACTGGGGTCATTTGGCACTCGGATGTAACTGTCTACACAGACATTATGCAGGAATGTAGCTGAGCTGAGCAAAGGTGCTAAAATTAGGCTGCCCCCCAAATGGACCCAGGTGTCCCTTTGTAATTGTTGAGAACAGGCAAAGTGGAGAATTTGGCCGAGTGACCAGAATGAACCAGTTGTATTCTGTATGCAACAGTCACGCAGCCCTGCTCCAGTGGCACAATCCTTGCGGCCGCCACGTACCCAAACCCTGTCTGTCAAGTTATTTTACTCAAGCGCAGTGCCTCCAACTTGAAAGAGAAACAAGCATCCACTTGAAGACTCCAACTGGGATTCACTCAATGACAAAAGTTTTCTTTTTCTTCCTTTTATTTTTCAATTTCAAGGTATTGACCATTAGTCGACCATTAGGTTGCCCATTAGGTGAAAAACCTTTCAAACAAGAAAACAATATACACAGAATATTACAAGCACATTGAAACAATCTGGACTTATCAAAATACATCCTATTATCATTTTCTATATTCAATACAAACCATTTTATATCAATACAATGACTCAATCAATAAACACATTAAGTTAATTTTTAAAAATCATTTACATTAGTTTTTAATACATAACTCAATCATGTTTTAAACTTATTTAATTGCAAATTTTTTTTTTTCCTATTGTTTTTTTTCTATTTTTTCCCATTTTATCTTCTAAACATACACGTAAATCAATGCTACCAACTAAGCCCTCATTCAACTCCTCCTTCAGAATCATCACAATAAACTCTTAACCACATGCGACTGAAAGCAGGCTAGAAACCGAGCATATCAATTCAAACAATTAAACAATTAGCCAGCAATCAACATCCTTATAGTAAACTCGCACTAGTAAACACCGTGCCTCTCACCAAGTCAATTCAACAGGCCTGGATACATTCAAACTCAAACAATTAATCACACCCAAACAATTAGCATTGCTAGACAAACACTAATATATGTTGCTCTTACCGGCTGCCTCTTCAATTTTTGTGGAAGCTTGCCCTGCACTCTGATCACAACACATCTGTCAGTGATACCCCAGAGTGTCCCATGGTGCTGCTTGGTAGTTGCTAACTGCAAGGCTGATTTTAATGTGACACCAAGTGGTGCCACGCCTTAAATGCTCTGGACACAACAGCCGGCCTACTCCCATCAGCCTAAAAATTATCTACATTTATTGACTAATCTTAATTCCTACTTTCATATTTATTTTCCAACATTACAACATTAATATGCTTAACTTAATATTTACTTGTAAAATATTAATCACTCTATGAAATTAAAAATAATTTTTAAGACCACAGGTTTGGCTTCACACCGTCGCCGGCGGCACAAGCCCTGTGGCCGCCATCGAACCCATGGGCAATGCCCCTGCAACACCTTAGGGTCTGGCATTACAGCCGTCCACTTGAACGGCCAGGCCCCTGTGCTTGGTGCTCTGGTCATCGACCTGTCCAGCCAGCTCAATGATGGTAATTTTAGAGCATGCAGGTAATTCAACCATTGAAATACGTACGTCACTTCAAATCACGGGAAAAAATACAAACAAACAAATTAAAGTAACCAAAGTACGATCTTTATTGTGATGATCAAAAATGGCTAAATTACAAAAAACCAACAGAAAGCTGGTCAGAATCCAAAAGGATACAGAAAAAACTGAATACTTTGGTCAAATAATATCTACAGTAACCCTTGCCTCTTCAGATCCTCGTATGTTTTTTTATTGACCACATTTCCACTGGAGTCCTCATACTCTTCCTGAAAAACACAAAGATCAACAAATTGAGAATTTTTCGCACTTTCGGAAAATAACACATTATCCAAAATATTTTCCAGTCTTACCTCTGTATCAGGCTGCCAACGTTCTGAGGCCTTTTGGTACTTCAGTTTTGCCCACACTAGTGTTGAGCAAAAAAAGTAAATTATTATAACAAACCCATTTGATGATAACAATCCAAAAAAGCATTAACAGTGGCCCAGGGCCACTATGTGACCGTGTTGGGCAGCCCCAAGTTCACAGATGCTTATTATGTTGTTCATGCACGCACATATTGAGTTCCTCCACATAATGGCTTGCTTCACAGGCATATTACGTTCCCCATTATATGACAATTAACATATTTTAAACATAGAAGGGCCACAACATCCCTAATGAAAATTAAATTGCACTAAAAAACTAGCCACCAGAGGGTGCTAGAACTGCACGAATGGAAATCAACGACTTTTTTTTACAGATGTGTTGCATTTATATATCGTGAACATGACGACGATGATATTCTGGCAGTTTTACTATCACGATATTGCGCTCATTGTTACATCCCTACTACCTTGAACAATCAAAAAGCCCAGAAAATGTCAAATGTTAAATATTCAGTTAGATTTTATGTTGCATAAAAGAAACAAAATAGCATAACGACATTGAATATTAAGTAGCCATTGAAACATATAAACATGAATATACAGGGCCAGTGCCACTTCTGCCAGGGCCACCACAACATGGCAGTTCACCACAGAAAAGTCAATGTAGAACCCTGCTGCAGTGATTCAAATGTTCTACACAATTCTGTGAAAATGTTTTGACGGTGACAACACGGCCCCACTCGGCTCTAGATGACCGGCGCTTGAGAACCGGCTCCGAGATGGTTCTAAAAGGCGGTTTCCATTCTTACTGCTCGGCCCCCAAAAAAAAAGTCAAATGGAAATGCAAACATCCGGGGCCAACCAAGTGTGACACTGTGTGGAACCAGTCCAGTGAAAAAGCGGCAAAGGTGCAACCTCAAAGTATTCACAGAGCTTCATTTTTGTTATTTTACAGCCTTATAACTAAATTGAAAACTGTGTTTTCAAAAGTTGACATTTTTGCAAATTTATTTAAAAAACAAATTTGGTGTCACTTCAATTACATTTCGCTAAAAGCAGTCGTGAGCCTGAGCTAAGGTAGCCCATAAATGATTAACAAAACACACACGAACAAAATGTCCAGGGCAACTAAACACCCGCGCTATCGTTAAACTTTAATGTTAATTAGGGGGCCGCAAAATATAAAATTTTAATGAGTTTTCCTGCATGTTTAGACCATCAGGTTAAATCTCTCGAGGGTTTAAAAATAAAATAAAAAATCTAAACTAAACTAAACTATGGCCTTTTTGGAAGGGGGAAAATGAGGCAAAATATGAGAGGAAATTAAAAAATGTATTTCTTGCTGGGATATGGCTCCAAGAGACTTTTTGGTAGGTCTTGGGCTGTTACATATGCCTCAGAATTTTTGTAAAATTACCAGAGATTGCTTTGTTAAAAGATTTGTAGGGGGCGCTACTGAGCCATTAACCAAAAAATAAATAAAAATAAATAAATAGATCACGGTTTATGGATGTAGAGCTTTTCACAGTCCCCTTTTGGAGGCTCGCAGGCTGGCTGCATCGAGAGGAACTGCCACACTGCCACTGTAAATGCCCCTCCCCCCATTCTCTGTAAGGATTGACATGAAATAAGATTAAGATAATGTCAGTGATGATGTGATAAAAGCAAGGACCTGAGCTCATTTTAAAAAATTATTCTAGATACAATTTTTATATTAATAATTTTAAAATGACAAAAAAATTACTTTGTCATCATGGGGTATTACATTTAGAGGTGAGGGGGAAAATAACTTCAGCCATTTTGTAGCCTAAAATGGGAAAAGGTGAAGAATTGAATACTTTCCAGATACCCTGATGTACTGTAAAGTGCACAGGTACGAATTACTCATTTCTGAACTAACTTGGTTCCTGACTTTTCAGTACATTGTAAAAACCCAGGTGTTCCAAGATGGCACTTACAAGAGACAGCATCCTCAATCTGTGTGACATTAGCAAAGTGTGCAGTGTTGGGGATTCCAAGACAGCGCATACCATGGGCATGCCTCCATTCCTAACCAGAACACAAATACACATCCGTTAGATCAGGGCAAAGTACGGCCAAATCATACAGCCAAAATATATAGGCCTGGTTTTACAGACAAGGATTATATCAAGCCAGGACTAGGCCTAAGTAGGTTTACTAAAGCTCGGTAATTTAAGTGGCTTGCATGAGCGTGGTTTAAATTTGTCTTAGTTGGTTCAAGACTATGGAGTCTTGGAGTAAGCGTAACCAAGAATGGAGCTCATGAAAACCTGAAATGGAATTTAGGACAGATTTGATGTAAGAAGGGGTCTTGTTCACGAGTGAGGGCAGGATAGAGCGCAAGATCGACAGGCAGATCGGTGCAGCATCTGCAGTGATGCGGACCCTGTATCGGTCCGTTGTGGTGAAGAAGGAGCTGAGTCGAAAGGCGAAGGTTGATCTACGTTTCTACTTGGGTTGTCACAAGAACCGATACTTGGGTACCGTCGATGCCAAGATTCTGAAATTGTGACGGTACTGCCTTTTTCAACAATACCCGAAGTACCGTTGGCCGCGTCTTTTGTGTTGTTTTGGGTTTGTTTTTCTTTTATAAAATCACTCACTCACACAAGCTCACTTCATGTAAGCTTGGGGGTGAAAATGAGCGGTGATCTGGCAACCCACGTAACGTCTAATGACGTCACGTGACTACCCTCCCGCTGCGACAATAAGGAAGTAGAGCAAGTCAATGCGTGCAACATGCCAGTAGCCCGCACATCTGCGTCGTCTTCAACTGCAGCGGCCCCTCAATTAGTTGAGAAGAAAAACACCAAAAGTCGCGTATGGAAGTACTTTGGATTTGAGGTTGATGCGCAGGGATTAATAATCGATCCTTATATGCAAAATATGCCGAAACAGTTTCCAGACGAAAGGGGGGGGGGACACATCCAACTTAGCGAAACATGGACATCCAGACTTGTACAAAGAATTCAAGGCAAGTGCATTTGAATTCCCGAGTTATCATTGTTGCCCATATGTAGCATTAATCCGGGTCAGACGTGACATCACCGGAAGCTATTTTCTCTTAGCACCAGCTGTACACTGTATGCTATCATGGCTAACCGACATCGGACTTCGAAAGTTTGGGAACATTTCTACAAAGACGCGAAAGCAAATAATGTTCAATGTAAAATATGCAAGACAGACCTTGCCTTTCACAGCAGCACATCGGCTATACATGAGCATTTGAGATGGAAGCATTTTTTGTCGAATCCTTTTGACGGCGAGGGACAGTCATCTCAGCCGCTGTAAGTTATTTGGATGGTTAGTGTTGCTAACGTGGACGTTAACGGAGACACGTTCAGTATTTAGCACACACTGTGTGATAAAACGTGCAACGTTGTTACGGAAATGTTATGGCTAAATAGTAAATGTGGCAACGATGTCTTAACGCTACATTACAGTGCAAAAAGACTTCGTTCCACTTCAATGGAGAGCTTTGTTACGAAGCCATCAACTTGCACGCCTCAACAAACAAAGGTCGTGACTGCAGCAAGATTAGTGTCAGGGTTGTAGTACAAGTTGTGAGCACTGAGCACAAAATGCACTTTTGTTATGTTAGTGAGACAAAAACTGATTTTTTTTGTCGACAATTTATTTTTAGTTTCAAGTGCCTACCTCATTTGGTTTTCAAACAATACTTTTAAAATGTTTAATTTGGTTTTCTTGAGCTCAAATTTACTTAACTGCTTTCACTATCCTGTAGATGTTAAAAAAAAAAGTACAATGTTAAAAGTATTTTTTTTTTTTTTTGTTTACATGTTTATATAATTATACCCCTCAAATGAAAATGAAATTAATACGGAATCAGAATGTGGTTCCGTTTTGGGGGTTTTCTCAAAATTCAGAAAGTTAAATTTTAGGCCTAAAATGTCTTAAAAAAACAGCCATATTTTCATCCTAGGTCTAAAATTCTTACATCCGTTCCTTACATTCCGAGAAGTGTCTGCTCTGGCGAAAGAAAGAAAAACAAAGAACAAAAAATGTGCGTGTTGCATTGTTTCTGTTATTTGCGTGCTCAAAGTGAAGGAGACATTTGAGGGGATGCGTTTGCATTGCAGTTCAATGTAGTTCGGGCGGGCGGGAGCTAAGGTACGTGGGGCGGTGCAAGTGAAATGTTACGCGTGGCGGCGGCTTGTTTTGCCGCGAGATACGACAACAGGAGGGGGAGGAATTATCGTTGTTGCTTTCTGCGGACATCCCGAGCTCAACATGTCAAGCTAAAGGCCTCAGTATGCTTCTGCGAGAAGCTCGCGTGGAGGCGTCACGTTGGAGCTCCGCTCGTGCGTTTAGGCCTCAGTATGCTTCTGCGAGAGGCTCGCGTCGAGGCGTCACGTTGGAGCTCCGCTCGTGCGTTTGCCTTCCGACTTGTGCGCAATACACATCGGTGTCTGCTGGAGTTTCACACCAAGTCCCGCTGTCGCTATGGCTGGGCCGCCACAGAGTGGCGATTCCTCTGCATTTTATGACGGATTCAGGAAGTTCAATTTAATTCAGAAACACGAAACAAAGCCGGGGGGAGAGTAAGTTCATCACCGTGGCAATTAATTATTGCCAATTTGCACCGGTGTCGGCCGTAAACTCGCCAAAACACAACAGCCGTGCGCTTAGCGAACACAGTTTTTTATTTTTATTTTTGTTATTGTTGTTTTCCGCCTCTCGTCCCAGGCACATATCCACATGCACAGCCGTGGTCTCCGAGCAGGGAAGTCGATTTGCGCCGCCAGTTGCCTTCACGGAAACTATCTGGGCGGGGGGCGGGGAGAGAGAGAGAAAAAAAAAAAGAAAAAACGCCATCGAACGGACCAATCAGAAGCGAGCGACGCCCCGCCATCGACGTGCGTCCAAGGATTGGCGACGTGTGCACGTCGGCCGGCCACGAGCGACGCAGCACTTAAAATTCATGGCTCGCGTCGATCATGTGATCGACGGCGCTCATCGACGCGAGAGCAAACGTGGAGGCATAAATTAGGCTTTTGCCTTCCGACTTGTGCGCAATACACATCGGTGTCTGCTGGAGTTTCACACCAAGTCCCGCTGTCGCTATGGCTGGGCCGCCACAGAGTGGCGATTCCTCTGCATTTTATGACGGATTCAGGAAGTTCAATTTAATTCAGAAACACGAAACAAAGCCGGGGGGAGAGTAAGTTCATCACCGTGGCAATTAATTATTGCCAATTTGCACCGGTGTCGGCCGTAAACTCGCCAAAACGCAACAGCCATGCGCTTAGCGAACACATTTTTTTTTTTTTTTTTTTTTTTTTTATTGTTGTTTTCCGCCTCTCGTCCCAGGCACATATCCACATGCACAGCCGTGGTCTCCGAGCAGGAAGTCGATTTGCGCCGCCAGTTGCCTTCACGGAAACTATCTGGGCGGGGGGCGGGGAGAGAGAGAGAGAAAAAAAATAAAAAACGCCATCGAACGGACCAATCAGAAGCGAGCTACGCCCCGCCATCTACGGCGTTCAAGGATTGGTGACGTGTGCACGGCAGCTGGCCACGAGCGACGCGGCACTTAAAATTCATGGCTTGCGTCGATCATGTGACCTACGGCGATCATCAACGCGAGAGCAAACGTGGAGGCATAAATTAGGCTTTACACTACCGGAACAAAAACAAACAGGCAGGGTGGTGAACGACGAACTAAAGCCTAATTTATGCCTCCACGTTTGCTCTCGCGTCGATGAGCGCCGTCGATCACATGATCTACGGCGCTCATGAATTTTAAGTGCCGCGTCGCTCGTGGCCGGCTGACGTGCACACGTCGCCAATCCTTGGACGCCGTAGATGGCGGGGCGTAGCTCGCTTCTGATTGGTTCGTTCGATGGCGTTTTTTCTTTTTTCTCTCTCTCTCTCTCTCCCCGCCCCCCGCCCAGATAGTTTCCGTGAAGGCAACTGGCGGCGCAAATCGACTTCCCTGCTCGGAGACCACGGCTGTGCATGTGGATATGTGCCTGGGACGAGAGGCGGAAAACAACAACAACAAAAAAACAACAAAAAAAAAAACTGTTCGCTAAGCGCACGGCTGTTGTGTTTTGGCGAGTTTACGGCCGACACCGGTGCAAATTGGCAATAATTAATTGCCACGGTGATGAACTTACTCTCCCCCCGGCTTTGTTTCGTGTTTCTGAATTAAATTGAACTTCCTGAATCCGTCATAAAATGCAGAGGAATCGCCACTCTGTGGCGGCCCAGCCATAGCGACAGCGGGACTTGAGCCTAATTTATGCCTCCACGTTTGCTCTCGCGTCGATGAGCGCCGTCGATCACATGATCTACGGCGCTCATGAATTTTAAGTGCCGCGTCGCTCGTGGCCGGCTGACGTGCACACGTCGCCAATCCTTGGACGCCGTAGATGGCGGGGCGTCGCTCGCTTCTGATTGGTCAGTTTAGTCACATGCTGTGACGGCATTTCCCCCGGAGTTTCCGCAAGACCGCCATTTTTAAAACAGAAAACATGGATGCGGTCGAAGAGAGTCTTTGTGAAGAGGTGCGCAAATACATACATTTGTACGACGCAAAGTCAAAACACTATAAGGACACACAAATGGCAGCAAACTCCTGGCGTGAAATTTCCGTGGCGGTAGGGTTGGAGTTGCTGGCGTGCCAGCGAAAGTGGAAAGTGATTCGTGACAGATTCGTCCGCATCAAGAAGCGTTTGGGCGGGAGGAGTGGAGACGCCGGTGGTAACAAAATCCCTGATTTGTACTTTTTCCTGTCGTGGCTGTCTCCCCATATTCGACATCGGGAGTCTGAGTCAAATTTCGACGATGAACAGGTAAGCGTTTGTGGATACCGTGTCATACATTTGGTTCCGAATCAGCACGTTCTTGTGGTTGTTATTGTACGTGTGGGTGGCGGCGGGGTAGTTTCTATTGTCGGGCATAAACACCCGCTAGAACATTGTAGCATGCACTTTGGAGACTATGGAAGCGCGAAGCTGCCAAAATGGAGTCTTGTACGTTGTTAAAACTAAGTAGTTTTTACGGTTCTATTACGTGCAGTGCGTGGTTTCAGTTCATTGTTTCCCCATAATTCCATGTGAATGCGCATGCGCAACTCAACACGTAGTGGTATGATTGGGAAAAATTGCTAACCTTTTAGTATTTCGCTTACATTTTATTGATGTGTTATAAGAAAGTTTAGTCCACAGTGACAGTTCCACGCTTCTGTAGTAGACAAGCAACTTTGAGGTCTGAAATGAGTACACACAGGAACTGAATGGATATCTCACACCACCCGTGGGATTGGACTGGAGCTAGAGCTTTGTCACGATTATTATCGTTATTATTATTATTATTACAAGAATTATTATATGGTATCTTTGTTTATCACAACTGAGCAACACATGAATAAACTGTAAATGTTTCAAATTGTTTCTGCAGCACACATCAACCCACGCCGAAGGTCCAGAAGACCCATCCGAAGGTGTGGCTACACCACGGCTGGCTACGCCACGGCCACTGCCAGGCTCCTCCGATTTGCTCTACGATTTGCAGCCTCACCACAACAGCTCACAGGCCAGCTGCCATCAGCAGAACAGTCATGACCGCAGCAGCCCCCAGTACACAAGTCATGACCGCAGCAGCCCCCAGTAAACAAGTCATGACCGCAGCAGCCCCCAGTACACAAGTCATGACCGCAGTAGCCCCCAGTACACAATTCATGACCGTAGCAGCCCCCAGTACACAAATCCTGACCGCAGTAGCCCCCAGTACACAAGTCATGACCGTAGCAGCCCCCAGTACACAAGTCATGACCGCAGCAGCCCTCAGTACACAAGTCATGACCGCAGCAGCCCCCAGCACATTGGTACTCAACTCACAAGCCCTCGGCCCAACAAGCCACACCTCACCAGTCCTTGCTCCAGCAGCCCATGGTCCAACAGCTCTCAGTCCAGCAACGCGTCGTCCAGCAGCCCTCAACCCAGCACCTCAACTGGCAACACTGACCATCAGCTACATCCTCTCCAATCACCACCACGCACTACAATACTGAAGAGGAAGCGCCGAGATGACCTGTTGAAGGACCTTGAGGCTAGAAGGAAAGCGATGGAGGAGCGGCTGCTAGCCATAATGGACGAAAGTCATCGATTTGGTTCACATGTGGGTGACCTTGTAAGAAGACTGCATGAGAAAAAGAGGGGAATGGCTATGAGGGAGGTCACAAGTTACCTTTATAGTTTGGAGTAACTGCCCTTTTTTTTGTGCCTTATGTCATTTTGTTGTTTGTTATGCATGCAAATACTTTTTGGCTACAAATTGTTTTGTTGTGTTTTCCATTTTAGGTGCTATTTATTGCACAATTTTTGGCACAGACGTGCCACCATAATAAAAGTAAACATTAGCAAAAAGAGTGGTTATGTTTTCATCCTGACCTAAACATTTAGAATCTCTGTTTCCGCCATACAGCCGTGGAATGTTCTATAACGCCTCAAAAACTAATGAGGTTTGCTGTTAAGCGAATAATCCATTAATAGCTTTGACAATAATTATTTTTTGTAATGATTTGCTTTACCACTTAACTAAAAATCATAACACCCTCACGCATCAGTTTGTTTACTTTTTGGCACTATTACATTTTTTTAAAACATAGTGTTCATCAAACTCCACTACTCTCCAAATAGTTAATTTCTTTGTAGGCAGAAAATTATGCACAATGTACTTAAACTGTTCTTGGATACCATTTATGCAAAACGTCTAAGATTTTGTAAACAAACAATGAGGTTTCGGATTGGAAAGCATTTTCCTTCCATTATTTTTATGTAGCCCTTCTATAGTGATACCCCCTCTTCATTAATCGCGAATGTCTCCATCGCAATACAAAAAAAATAGAGATGGAGTTCATCCTTGCGCAACTTTTTTTTTTTTTTTTAATATGGGCACCTTTATTTCAAAATATGGTACTAGTGTTTTTCAGTAAAATAGCAAAAAGAAGTGAGCACTCTGTGTTTATTGACAACAATGAGTAAAGACAGTTGTTTTTACATATTGATATCATCTCCACTTCAACTGTCCACGCTGAATAACATCCTGTTGCCAGGGCACCATGCCAACGTCAGAGGAAAAGAAGTCGGTTAGATTTGTTCTGGCTGCTATGGCTGGTCTTGTGGAGCGTGTCCTGGACAACTCATGAGGTCGAAGGTCTTGTAGGCCATTATTCCCAGCCACCATTCTGCGCCACTCTCCTTCTTGGGAGCCTGCGCCAGTCTCAACATCCACAAATGATGGTGGGATGTATCGGCTGGGACCAGCATTGTTTTCGTCAGTGTATGTCAGGAAATTGTGCAGCACCACACAGGCCTTAACGACGGCAACAGCTTTGACTGGAAGGCATTCCAGCGTCCTTCCGAGAATACGCCATCTGGCAACCAGAATCCCAAAAGTATTTTCAATTACTCGTCTAGCTCTGGAGAGACGGTAATTGAATACCTGTTTTTCAACAGGCAGATTTGTCCCTGTAAGCACAGAAGAGTTTCATGTTAACTGATATATTGGTGACTTAACACTTGTACCCAATCATTATATATTGTGTACTTTTGTTGGTTAGCACATGACAAGCTGCGTTGTAGTTAAGTGAAATGTAGACATGTAACTGGCGACAAGACAAATAATACAGGGACATAAACGATTAAAGACAATGTGTGTATAATACATCATGGTCACCTACCGTAGGCTCCGACATCCACGGTCGTGAATCGGTAACGTGCATCACAGGTGGCCATTAAAACAATGGAATGATTTCCCTTGTAGTTATAGTACGTGCTTCCTGATCGTGGCGGGGCCCGAATGTTCACGTTTCCCGTCCACGCTACCAACACAATTAGGGAAGTTCCACAACCTCCAGAAATCCACCGCGATTGCTTCCCATTGCGCTTCAGTCGGCCGAGGGAGGAATTCAGGCTGCAGCGCTCTCCACAATGCAGTGCAAACTTCCATTACAATACCCGAGACGGCGCTCAGGGAAACACGGTAGCTCGAGGCAATTGCCTGTTGGCTTCCACCACTAGCCAAAAACCTCAGCGTTATGGCAAGTCTCTCCTCCAATGTTATCGGCGTCCTATGTGTGCTTTGGTGTGTAATTAGAGGACGCAGTCGACACACCAAATCATCGAACTTCGTTGCGCTCATCCTGAAATACACGAAATGCATTTCTTCGTCCATGTTGCGAAGGGGTCTGATTAAATTGGTGAATTCCCCATGGCTTGCACGACTTTCATTTAGTGGCCGTACACACCACCTACGCCGCTGCCTTCCTGATAGAATTAAACGAATGATCTGCTCATCAAGTTCTAGAAGTTGTAGCAAACCATGCTCCACGCTCGCCATGTTTTCGCTTCTGTTCTGGAAACGAAAGACGCCTTGCGGAATTTGGAATCTCTACTCTTTGGCGTCCTAGCCAGTACCAGCCGTAGCGACACCCCCGACTTGGAGTGAAACTACAGCCCATTGTCAAAACAATGTGATGTGTATTGCGCACAAGTCGGAAGGCAAACGCACGAGCGGAGCAACGCCGTAACCCCCCCGTGCGAGCCCGTCGCAGAAGCATACTGAGGCCTTAAGCCTAATTTATGCCTCCACGTTTGCTCTCGCGTTGATGATCGCCGTAGGTCACATTATCGACGCGAGCCATGAATTTTAAGTGCCGCGTCGCTCGTGGCCAGCTGCCGTGCACACGTCGCCAATCCTTGGACGCACGTCGATGGCGGGGCGTCGCTCGCTTCTGATTGGTCCGTTCGATGGCGTTTTTTCTTTTTTTTCCTCTCTCTCTCTCTCCCCGCCCCCCGCCCAGATAGTTTCCGTGAAGGCAACTGGCGGCGCAAATCGACTTCCCTGCTCGGAGACCACGGCTGTGCATGTGGATATGTGCCTGGGACGAGAGGCGGAAAACAACAATAACAAAAAAAATAAAATAAAAAACTGTGTTCGCTAAGCGCACGGCTGTTGTGTTTTGGCGAGTTTACGGCCGACACCGGTGCAAATTGGCAATAATTAATTGCCACGGTGATGAACTTACTCTCCCCCCGGCTTTGTTTCGTGTTTCTGAATTAAATTGAACTTCCTGAATCCGTCATAAAATGCAGAGGAAATCGCCACTCTGTGGCGGCCCAGCCATAGCGACAGCGGGACTTGGTGTGAAACTCCAGCAGACACCGATGTGTATTGCGCACAAGTCGGAAGGCAAACGCACGAGCGGAGCTCCAACGTGACGCCTCGACGCGAGCCTCTCGCAGAAGCATACTGAGGCCTTTAGGTGTGAAACTCCAGCAGACACCGATGTGTATTGTGATGTGTATTGCACACAAGTCGGAAGGCAAACGCACGAGCGGAGCAACGCCGTAACCCCCCCCGTGCGAGCCCGTCGCAGAAGCATACTGAGGCCTTTACGGCACGGGATAGTGCGCGCGCGCGTCACAGCGAGTGTCAACAGACAGTCAAACTCAAAATGAACCACAGCAAAAAAAAACAAACAAAAAAAAACAAAACAGCAGTGATTCCGTGGTCATCATCGTGTCTCAGATTAATAATAATAATAACAACAACAACAACAACAACAACAACAATAATAATAAAGACGTCATACATTAACCAAAAATGAATGTGATGGCAAAAGAAAAAGATAAATTGTTAATAAAAAGGGAAGGTTACTTTTGGCAATATTTTTGTATATATTAAGTGGTTAAAATGTGTTTGATAGATTTATTGTTCCATAAGGTGGCTTCATATTTCTTTTGGCTGGATGGTAGGTTTATTTAATGTCTCAAATTTTTATGTTTCTGAAATACTTCACACTGTGCACATATTGTGTTTGTGTCTTTTTAAAGGTTAAATATTTAAATTTCAAATTATCAGCCTTTTGTTTTCCTGATGCTTATTTTGAATAGAAAAAAACAACAACCCAATTATAACTGTCAATCGATCGATTCCGATTTTTTCCATAGTATGGCTGGTCCTGCAACTTATCAGGTGTGACATATATTAGAGCTCAGACTGGCACCCAAAATCCCTGTTTCCTAATCGTATTGACATTTTTGGGCGGTTGCATTACGCTAGAGTTGGCCGATATATATCCTCGATATTATTGTCAAAGTTGCTTTCACAATGTGCAATTTTACATGATTGAGCATTAATACTGTCTCAAAAACAAACTGGTCCATTGATTGGCTGCAATATAGCAGAAAGTGATGAAATTCTTATTCGTTGAATCAGCGTCTTAACGGCAAAGGAACGGAAAGAGGTAAGTCTTCATTCTGTGAAACAACAGGCAAGAAGTTTTGAAACATATTCAAAATTTCTTTGTGACCATTAAAACTGCTGTTGCATATCTGGCAAAGACCTTTGTGCTTGCCACCTTGAACGAGCCCCGAAGAAAAAACAACAACAATTCCCTACCTTCCAAAACCTTTACCGCTCAGTGGGATGCAGACTACAGACTTCGCAGGTGGGTGGTGTATATTGTCAGGACGTGTGAGCACTTACATTTTGAAGACACGGCCCACCAACTTACTGTGAAAAACTCTAAAACTACACAATTTAACATGGATCATTTTTCCACTACAGATATGATACAGATTTGGGAGTGACGTGATGGAAACTACGAGTAGAATTCCTTAGAACAACCACCACTGGAAAGTGAATGAATCTTTGCTCAGAAAATACCGCAAAGTGTCGCTGAAAAGCTTTGGGTCCTCTGTAGGTATAGTTTCCACAGATTTCACAGTTGTAGTTGATATTCAGGCCATGGAGTTTGTAGAGCCAGTATGGAATTGGCTGGAAAGAAAGTGAAAGAAGAAACAAAGATCATGTATGCACAATGATAAATCAGAAAAATGTGAAAAGTAAAATAATACTTTGTTGAACCATCTTTTATGTAACATATTGAACAAGGAATTCAATGGCGCACATACTTTCTTAAAATTCATTCAAGGATAAGTCAAGTAAAAAATTTTCTCTATAATATGTTCGATGCACCCCCACTATTCTAAACACGGCATTCTGATTTGGAATGAGTTTGTTGAAGATGAATTAAGCACCAAAAAACACCCATTTTTATCTCTCTCAGGTGGCGGCCATTTTGACACTCGTTATTGACTGAAAATTACATCACATTGGGCTCAGGTAACGACCAACCAATCAAGGCTCACCGGTTTTCTGCGTTTGTTCATGTTACATTTCGCTAGGTGAGCCGTGATAAGGGCTTGGGCAAAATAAAGTTCACTTTTGAGTCAGTGCCAGGAAATTCTTGAAATTGTACACTCTTTATTCAAACCCGCACAGATTTCTTAAAGGCAAAGTTCAGAATTTTTGGACTTTCCGGGGGTGGGGGGGGGGCTCGCGGTCGTCGGGGGGGGGGGGGCGGCGGCTTGTTTGGGGGGGGGAGGAGGTATGGGTGGTGGTGGGGGGGGGGTGTTGGGGGTCGGGGTGTGTTCGGGGGTTTGGGGACCGGGGGTGGTGGGGCCTGGGTCGTGGCGGGTGGCGGGTTTGGGTGGGGTGCGGGGGGGTCGTGGGGGGATGGGGGCTGGGGACCGGTGGGGCGCTGTGGGGGCCCGCTGGGCCTCGTTCTGCGGCCTTGGGCTCGGGGATGTGGGCCGGGGGTGTTCCGGCCGGGGGTGTTCCGGGCTCGCCGACCGGTGTCCGCTCGGGTGGCTTGGGGGTGGCCTTGGTGCCTCCGCGGCCTGGGGATTTCGGGGGGGGCGGTGCTCGCTTTGCTGGACCGCGGTTGACGGCTTCTTTCTTTGGTGGTGGTCCTTATGCATGCCAGATCCGTCGCACCAGCATCTACTGAAACTCAACAGAAGTAGACTCTCCCTCCCACAGCCCCTTGAATCAGTGGGTGCTGGGTCTGTGGATCTCACTTTGCTTTATCTATCCTTCCCTCCTTCCTCTCTTTAGTTTTTCCTCTGGTCACTTGAGATCTCAATTTATTGGAAGTTTGAGGTTTCTGGGGTTGGCATAAGACTCTGGTTTTGTAACCACGCAGGAGGAGTTTTGTTGGTGCTGGATTTCACTTTGATGGATTGGATGTACTGGCTTCTATGGATCTCACTCTGCCTTATCGATCCTTCCCTCCTTCCTCTCTTTAGTTTTTCCTCTGGTCTCTTGAGATCTCGCTAAATTTGCTGGAATTTAGAGGCTTCCGGGGTTGGCGTAAGACTTTGATTTTGTAATCATGGGGAAGGCAGGAAGTGTTTGGTCGGTGCTGGATTTCACTTTGATTTATCTTTCTTTTCTCTTTATTTTTTTCTGACCTTTTCTCTGGTCTCCTGACCATTTAAACTTCACGACTCTGGCAAGATTCTGAAGTACCTGGTTAAGGCGAAGGGTAATGGGATATTTATAAGGCTTTAGGTGAATTGAGTATAAATTTATACGTATTTGCACGCACACGCACGCACGCACGCACGCAAACACAAAAAAAAAAAAAAAAAAAAGAGCAATGATGATATGACGTTGAATCGGTAAGACTACCGAATGAACAATTCTGAGCTCTTTTAAAAGAAAAAATAAATAAATAAATAAATAAATTTTTGGACATGAATCTGTATTTCATCCTCACCTCCAGTGGTGTGCAATCAGCATTTTGACTAGACACACTGCGTACAGCTGATAGGCATGCCTTCCTCTGTAATTATACTTAACTTCGAAAAGACAAAGAACTTGCCGAATAGTGTGCGTCTATCAGGTGTATGCAGCGCACCGCACAGTGATACGAATGAACACAAAATTAGTACCCAGCGGTAATGGAGTGACTTTTTTTCTAGGGCGAGGTTTTGTGATGTAAATGTATCACTCTTTTGAGCGCAAATTGTTTTTAGAAGAAAAACGCTTTATTTCCATAATCCCAGCCAACTTGCCAGACTGCTTTCCTCTCGACCAAAACCAGACCAGAACTCGTGTCACAGAACGCTGTCAAGGGTAAGTCAGTGCTGATTGCGCACTACTGGAGGTGAGGATGAAAGACAGATTAATGTCCAAAAATCCAAACTATCTCTTCAACAACACCCATTTTGCAATCCCTATTTATAGAATACTGTATTTTTTTTTTATACCTTGCCATCCCAGCCCAGGGGCAAATTTTTAGGATTGTAGATTATCTCGTTGTCTTCATCTTCACTTTCACTCTCACTGAGTTGCTCCTCCTCCTCTTCCTCGCGTTCCTCTCCAGTTCTAGCTTGCTTCCTCTGCACATTCTCATGAGTAAGCTGCCTCTGTTCCTACAAATGCAAGACAAAAACCTGAACTTATTGACTACTATATTTATCACAAAATTGAGTAATTCAAACTCATACTCTTAAGGATTAGTTGGGAACATTATAATACTTACACCAAGGATTTCAACATATTCGTACAGTTGAGCCTCCAGAAAGGCGATTTCCTTGTTTCGTTCAGTGTCTCTGCAAGTATGGTGAATGGAAAAACATTAATTTCATCATAATTCTAGTCCCTTGGTGTGTGTATAGATTTAATTGAAATTTAAAGGCGCAGTCTGCCGGATTCACTTAGGAAAATGCACTTTTTAAATACAGGATGTACACACTAACTTTCTCTCAGTCTACACATCTGTGTTTATGTTAATCTTTGGTGGCGATTTTGTCCTAAACCCCCACCACCCCAGCCTGTATTTTGCCATTTTGTGTTTGTTTTGTAAACAGCGGGACGTTTCTGTGGAAAGAGTGTTTACACCCCTCCAGCCAATCGCAGAACAGAGGGGTGCGTGTCGCAACCGGGGCCGGGCGAACATGTCGGCTGCGTGACGTCACTCCCGTTGCAATTCACACATGTAAGCTTCTGTGAGTGAGTGAGTGACGTCACGCAGCTGACACGTTCGCCCGGCCCCGTTTGCGACACGTCAACCCAAATCCCGTAGTTATTTGGTAGATTCGGTTTATATATAATGCCAATCAGCTGTGTTCTAAGAAGTGGAAATGAAAGATTCTTTTGAAACCAAACCACGATTGGGTCGGCCAACAGAAATTTCTGCCACAACAGCCAGTAAAATCGCTCAAGATGCAAAGAAAAACCCACAGATTTCAGCTGAAATACAGGACTGAAAAAAAGTGGTGTGGATGTTCTTCATGATGCATAATAAGGCACTTGAAGAAAATGGGCTGCATGGTTGAGTCGCCAAGTAAATCATTCAAGTAAAATAAATCAAGCTTACAATATGCCAAAAAGCACAGAGACGAGCCTCGATTTCTGGAACTAAATTATTTGGAGTGATGAGACCAAAATGGAACTTTTTGGCTACAACCATAAATGTTAAATTTGTGAGGAGTCAAAAGGCCTATGTTGAAAGGTTCACCATTTTGTGAAATATGGAGGTGGATTGCTGATGTTTTGGGGATGTGTGAGTTACAAAGGCATGGGAAACCTGATCCATATTGATGGCAAGATGAATGCGGCATGTTATTTAAAAAAAAAATACTGAAGGAAAACTTGCACTCATCAGCCGGGAAGCTGAGCATGGGACGTACTTGGATCTTCCAACATGATAATGATCCAAAACACAAAGTCAAGTTGACTTGTCATTAGGGATGGGAATCGAAAACCGGTTCTTGTTGAGAACTGGCTCCCAGTCTTTCAATTCCTTGGTATCGTTTGCCATTTTTGCTAACAATTCCCTTATCGGTTGCGTGTGGGACAATTACATCACAATGTGCTTGCCATTTCCACGCGCAACGAGTATGGAGGTTAATTGGGTGCAAAAGTGACACTCGTGACATGAGGCATGGACCCGTACATAAAATGCACACATACGTAAAGGCAGTATGGAAGACAACGCTGAAGTTGGCCCCACGGTCACGCTCCCGTCAAATCATCTTTTCATACCACCTTAAAAAGCCGCAATTGCGCTCTCTCACCTGTAGACGCCATGAAATGAGATAGGGGAGCAGCTGATTGGACAATAAACTTCACGCGTCTGTCGGGAACTGCATTAAGTTGCGGCTGGCTCTACGACAATACGCCTCGGTTATTTTAGGTGCGACAAGAGGTGCAAAAGTGCGTGCGGCTCGCTTTTTTTCAAGCAGTGAATGAGAAGATCCGTGCACTCGTAACTGATGATTCGTGTCAATGTGGTTGAGAAAGAACGTTTGATAAAGTTTAACCCCCAATACAGATTTGCAGTATTTTGCAACACTTACGCAAACAGATCATGTTCTACGTGTGTGTGTTATCATACTCTACGAGTCTGTGGCACTTGTGCACCCGTTTTGGCAGTGATCTGGTGCCGATCAAAGCAGTGTGTCGCAACTGTAGATTCGAGAGCGCATGTTTGAGATTTGTAACCGTGCACTTACAAAATGTTCCCACGGTATGGTTGTAGCGTTGTTTTGTGACTACAAATCTTCAATTACGCATATGCGCTTTGTGGATTACAGGTACAAAAATGCAGATACGCGTGTGCATTTTTGTACGCGCACATGCTTCACGTTACGGTTATGTCACTTTTGCACCCGTTTTGGCGCGGCTCAAAGCACAGTGTTGCAACTACAGATTCGAGAGCTCGTGTTTGATGATTTGTATCCGTGCATAATATTCCCACAATATGGTTGAGGTTTTTTTTTTTTTTTTTTTTTTTTTTTACAGCAGATCTTCAATTACAAAATCACAAAGATTGGGGAATATCAAAATAAACATGACTGGACAATATATTTTTTTCCCTGGTAATCTGGAGGATATTATTAAAAATGAAGCACATTTGCAGCACAAGTAACTCCAAGATGTAACAGCATGATTAAAGTTCTGTAAGTAGTATTCGAACATGTTAGGGGAAAAACCTCCCAGCTGAAAGATAAAGTCTTGGTGGTGCATCCCCTAATACTGTATATCATGTACAAATACATACTTTTTAGGACCTTTAGCTTTAGGATTCTTGGCAAACAGCGAAGGATCCAGCAAGTCCAAAGATTTGCCTTTTGTGCTAAAGAGTCGCTGAGCTCGCTCTTCGAGAGTCCTGTCAAACACACACAGAAACAAAGACAAAATAAATACATATACATTTGGTCTAAATTTTGAAATAGTTAGTATGGGTAAAGCTGTTTCAGCTATGAAGGACTAAATGTATAGTAAACCAAGGTATTTTAACTAGTGATTGCAAAGTTAAAGTAATTACTCGCTTATCATTCCTGCCATTTTTGCGTAAAACACCTGAGAAAGGTGCATCAAAAGTAAATCTGAAGCTGTTCTTGAACCATTTGGACTATCAGCATTTTGGTCTCTTTTTGAAGATAACAGAATTTTTCTCCCAAAAAGTCAGAAAATGGAAGTGCTACCGCAGAGTAAAGGAAGTTTGAAAACACACACCCCCACCCACATACACACATACATATATATACACACACACACATACACACACACACATATATATATATACACATAAGTTGGTGACGCGAGTCGGAGGCGGAGTGTTGAAGCATGGAGCCAAAAGCTTCTAATGTCTTAACAGCAACCCCCCACTCAGCTTGAAGCGAACAGGCTAACTCCCCTTTTCCACATAAAACCTTCCCACCCGGAACTCCTCCCTTCCTTTGTCACAACGTTCCGTGGGTGAATTATGTTCCTATGACTACAAGTTATTCATATAACTCTAGCATAAAGAACTTGCTAAAAAGTTTACCAAACTATCAGTTTCACTCCAAATCATTAAATCCAATGAAATTTTCATCCTCTGTGTCACTTTTAAACAACTCCCCCAACTCGGGAGGTAGACGATGCAATGTTGAACTTATCAACACAGGCCTAGAGTGCCCTCTTGCGGTTTAGTGTGAAAATAACATGTGAAATGATATAATAAATTTGTTCATTTCACACATACGTCGCACCAGAGTATAAGTCGCACCCCCGGCCAAACTATGAAAAAAAACTGCGACTTATAATCCGAAAAATACAGTATATTGAATTTTGTTATTTTTTTATTATTATCATTATTAATTCAATCTCTGGTGTAACCTTATTTATTGATAGATTTTTTTTTATTTTATTATCTGTTCTCATTGCTCACTCTCTTTGTCTGGCCTCTTATTCTATGTTCCAGCGTTTTTTCGTTGTGCAAATGTATTTATCATGATCATAAAAATACGTAGATTATTTTAACCTTAAAAAATCTTGCGTTTTTTTTTTTCTGCCAAAAATACTATGGGATAAATTGAAATTTCGGGTTTGCTTCAGGCTCAGGCCTGCAAATCAAATTAATTGGTTGGGCTCGGGCTGGGTCGGGCTGGATTTTTTAGGTTCGATCTTACCTCTAGCTGTTTCTCAATATCCATTCTTGTCCGTACTTACGTCCTTGTGATGTCTTGAAACGTCGTCAGTCACGGTCCAAGTACCGTTCCAATTGCAAATATGCAAAAAGCCATAAGGGTCGGTCAAAGAACGGACGGAATACCCGGATGTTTTTCTGACTACGAGCTTCCT
Source organism: Festucalex cinctus (assembly GCF_051991245.1). Classification (NCBI taxonomy): domain Eukaryota; kingdom Metazoa; phylum Chordata; class Actinopteri; order Syngnathiformes; family Syngnathidae; genus Festucalex; species Festucalex cinctus. Next base: position 21,251,974 of record NC_135429.1, on the reverse strand, counting down.
GGTTGCCGTAACTGTGTACCACGTGACTAGATGTTATAATTACGCGTATTAATAATGAAATTAGTATCATTTCAAATTATACATGGGATTTATCCAATTTAGGATTATATTGGTAACAAAAAGGTTCTGGAAAGACACAGATGTGAGTTGCAGGTTTTGTTCTGATTCTCCTAAAATTGTGGTACATCTATTAAAAAAAATTATATTTGAATGTGTATGTATGTACAACATTTGGTAACACCGAGTACACACTATTAAGCATCTGTTAAGCATTATGTAAAAGTGAGTTATAAATTATGAAAATGCAGTCATTAAACGTAATATAGATGAACATATTAACGATGGGTAAAACATTTATAACTTTATTAACTACATACTAATGATTATTCAATTCAGAAACATGCTTTATAAATGATTAATTCACTTAACTAATGCTTAACAGACGCTTAACTCATTCCCTCCCAACCATTTCCACATAAGTAGTCCCGTTCGCTCCCGGCTGTTTTACTGGATTTTGACTGATTTCGCAAGGCCCACAGAACATTGTGTCTTTTGGCTATGAAAGCATGGAACCTATCAAAAGAAAGATTAAAGTCTCTTCTTTCATCAGGAAAAAAAGTATGTTTCTATCTGTTTCCGTTTTTCAGCAATTAGCATTAGAAGAGAGATAAGTTTCATCAGTTTTCACAAATTATTTCAAATTGTAAGTAATTGAGCTTTTTTTTTCTACATGGCCCTGGTTGATCTCCTTTGGTCTGCTGCCACCTGCTGGCCGTTTGTGTAATAACTACCATTTATGCAACCGTTCTTGACAGTTGAGAGGCTGAATCAAAGCCTTCTGTATGCTCTTTGGGACACTTAGAACATTAAAAAAAACATATTTACACGTTATTGGGAGCAAATTAGTTAATAGTGTGCACTCATTATAAAGTGTTACCAATTATTTTAATTCTTTATTAGGATCACCATTAGCCCCGATGATGGTCGTGCCGTCACACCGGGGGCACACCCAACGAAAAGCTTGGCATCCTGGGGACTTGCCCAGCAGTGATAGCCAGCCTTAGCTAGTTGCTGCTAGTACCTACTGGCCAGCTGCTACAGTTGGGCGTACTGGGACTAGCTCAGTGGGTTGCTACCGCTGCCGATCGGCAATGGTGGCGTGGCCAGAGATGTGCTTGCCAAATGAATAGACGCTGCAACTGTCCAGTAATTGCGACAATTGTTGAGAATGGAGACTCCCACCAGAAGAGCTGAGCCAAAGCCGATGGCAACAATTACTCCCGGTGACTCAAAGTGGATCGAGATTGCTGTTGTTCCGCAGTGATTCCATATTTATTTCCCTGCACTTGCTCTATAAAAGTAACATTTACTGACCAACACAATGTTTTTTATTCTTCATTCCGTTTAGTGTCTCTGAAAGCCAAGAAATTGCACTTTGGAATGACCTCACGACTGTTTTATGCTTTTTATCCAAGTTTGATCTACAGAATAAAACTTCTGAGCGAGTGCTCGTCCAAGACTGGTGATTCCATACTTTTTGCAAGGGGTTGCAGTAGTTTTGAGTAGTTCACATAAGTTTTTAAATCCATAAATAACATTATTATTATTATTATTATTATTATCATCATCATTACAAATAATAATAATAATAATAATAATAATAATAATAATAATAATAATAATAATAATAATTTACACATCACCAATGTGTTTTGTGTCAAAGACTAACTCACCCTCCACATTTAAGTCCCAAAGCCATAAGAGCAGACTTTAATCTGTCCAGACCTAGGGAAGCCAACTCCTGTATGACAGAAATAAGAATTACATACAGTTTAGGATAAAACATGACATTGTCATTACCAGAGGTGGGCATTTCGTCAACACTGACATGAGGAACTTTTTACTGGATGCCAGATTGATTGCATTCACAGCTGTGGAGCCCTCTTCTCTTAGTATGCGGAAGAGGATCTAATCTAGGGATGCACTATATTTATCAAACTGATAAAACATCTGCCGATTTGGGAAAAGATCTCATTTTTGATCGGCCCGATAAGTACATTTTATCCGATAAAAACGTCAGATAGTTTTATTAGTCTGTTAACTGCAATGTGAGCAGCCCACAATAGACCACGCTGCGCTGCTTACGTAATCTGTAGACTACACCGTGCTGCTTACATCATTATTGCGCCTCTCACTCTTGTAGACCGGCCGGCCTCCCTTGGCATAACCGAAGCTTGGCCCACACTAGTAGCAAACTAGCACGTAGCAATCAACATGTCGACTAAAAGTCGAGAAATCTCGACTATGCCCAGTGCAGTCAAAGCATTAACGTAGCCAAGCCGTGAACTAACAACTCTAATAATGCCAGTTACTGTCGGCCGGAACCAAGTCACAATACAACACGCTAATGTGCGTAGTTTATTTATTTATTCATTCATTCATTCATTCATTCATTCACGGTGCAAGCGGGAACAAAAAGAAAAAAATGATTAAAATGGTTAAAGTATAAAGAGATTTTCTGTCATTTTGCTTTTTATGCGAATGGATGTTGGTGACAATCGCTGTGATTGGATATTATAAAGGAAACAAATCAATTGTTACTTTTGTTTCCCCCTCCAGTAACCTGCTAACCTGGCAATAGCCAGATGGATATTTCATATCAAAATGAATATTGCATATCCATCTGGTACCGCTCCACAGTAATTTCATCAAAAAGAGGCGGGACATTCTGCACAATAATTCGAGCTGATTGGACGACGCAACATTCTACACGTTTTAACCAATCACGGCCACGGGTGAAATTTCGTGTTTGTTCTTGTCAAAGGGGGGAAAAGCACGAACATCTTACCAGCTTGAAATGCATGAAGCGCCTCTTGCTGTTCAACATTTAACAATGAAACGGTGATGTTAGGTTTTTTGTTAGCCCCTGCGTCAACACTGGCTTCCTGGTTTCCTTCAATCCTACCCGCCGCTCCTTCGTGCCAAAAAAACAAACAAAAAACGCGCCTTTTGTGTGCGCCGTGTTCCGAAGACATTATCCATCCAAGAATCGGGGCAAATTTTCTGTTCCACCGCACGTTTCTGATTGGTGGGCGCTCGTTCCTGGTTGGCTGCTTCTTCAAGCCACTGTAAATGACTGCATACGACATGTGACTGGAGTGTGCATGCAGGAAGAACGCCGAGCAGACTGAGTGGACTGAGCGGAGCGGATCCACAAAGCACACGCAGGGTGTAATCACAGGGAGAGTTTGTCATCATTCTGGAAGGATTAACGAAGTAACTCCAAGTCTCCAACTGCTGGACAATGGTGTAAACTCTGCGTTCAAATTAAGTTCCGAGCAGCCTTTGTGCGCTGGGTAAGAGACGGCGAACACTCACCAAACTGGGAGGAAGTGTCGGGCAAGTACGCCACCGTATGTGAATAGATTGTGGACACCTGGGCTTGTGAAAGCCAGCATAATTGCTTAACAGCACATCAATTGAAACCATGTCTACAAGGCATAATGACACTTCTTCACAATTATAAAACCTGCATGACAGTAATTGATCTCACAAACAATGACTTTGGAAGCATGTTATTCAGTGTGCTGTTTCTATAACCAGGTGTCAGTAATGCGTAATGCATGGAGTTCCATGGGAACCTGACGTTAATGTTGGGTTTGGAAAAAAAAAAAAAGGGGGGTATTCCGTCAATATTGACGAAAGGTCAGTCACTTCGTCAACAATGGATGCCATGGTGGATGCCAATTTAGCCAAGGGAACGACAAATTATGGATTGACAATTACAATGCCGTTCAGCTTGAAATATTGACGGATTGACGATAACAAAAGGGTGTCCTGACTGTTGATGATTGCCGAATGACAAACGCTCAAAATTCATTGATGTGCCCACCTCTGGTAATTACATGTTTCTTTTCAATGTTTTTGTTTCATACCTCCCAAGATGAAAAAGCTGAGAGGTCCAGGTGAGCTCCAGCATGTGTCAAAGCACTACTTGTCTCTTTCTATGATCCAAAAAAGGCAATTAAAATAACAATGATCAGATTAACAAAACAACCTAACCCAAACCAATGACGGAGACCTACAGGCCAGCCCGGAAACGTGCCGCTCTCCCACTTTTTCTCGAAGTCTAAGAGCACTTTGTCATACAGGTCATTCTGATCAAGCAGAGGTTTGACCCTATCTGTGTAGTCCTGCATATACTCAAGCAGCATCTCCAAATACCTGCACATAGACATGCAAACAGGGTCCATGTTCAATTTTTTTTTTTAAAAGGCGCAGTCTGCCGGTTTCACTCAGGAAAATGCACTTTTTTAATACAGGATTTAAACAAACAAACTACTTCTCAATTTACAGATCTGGGCTTTTCTTTACATGTAGGGGTGATTTTGTCCTAAACCCCCACCCCCCCAGCCTGTATTTTGCCATTTTGTGTTTGTTTTGTAAACAGCGGGACGTTTCTGTGGAAAGACAGTGTTTACACCCCTCCAGCCAATCGCAGAGCGGTGGGTGGCAAATGGGGCCGGGCGACCTTGTCAGCTGCATGACGTGACTCCCGCGGCAATTTGAAAGCACGCACGGATTTTTTTTTCTTCACTCAGTCATTCACACACGTAAGCTTCTGTGAGTGAGTGAGTGAGTGCGTGCGTGCGTGCGTGCGTGAGAGTGAAGAAAATAATCCGTGTGTGCTTTCAAATTGCCGCGGGAGTGACGTCACGCAGCAGACACGTTCGCCCGGCCCCGTTTGCGACACGCACCCCCCCGTTCTGCGATTGGCTGGAGCGGTGTAAACACTGTCTTTCCACAGAAACGTCCCGCTGTTTACAAAACAAACACAAAATGACCAAATACAGGCTGGGGAGGTGGGGGTTTAGGACAAAATCACCACCAAAGATTAACATAAACCCAGATGTGTAGACTGAGACAAAGTTAAAGTGTGTAGATCCTGTATTTAAAAAGTGCATTTTCTTGAGTGAAACCGGCATACTGGGCCTTTAAGTCCTTTGTATTGAAGTCCTGTTTCATTTATAGCATAGTTTTAGTTTCATACTCACTTTTTGTATTCGGCATTCTTTCTGTCTTTGGCGATGTCAAACAGCTGGTCAAATGATGACAGGTAAGTGATGTACTCAAGTTTCTGTTGAAAGAGGTGTACATACATGTACAGGTTAATAATGAGCAGGAGTTTGCTTAAATGTGCACAAGGAATTATGAATAAAGTAAGCACCTCAGCTGCCTTCAAGTTGATGTACTTCAGGTAGCAGTCATGGAGGTCAAGGTAGCGGCCATATCCTTCCTCATCCGTGAATTCCACTAGGTCTGCAGCAATAAATTTGTTTGTATTGTCACAATATTATTAAAAGAAATAAAAACTTCTAATACATTTCATTTTTAATATGGGTGTAACAACAAAACTGATTTGTAGGGATGCACGATATTTATCGGACCGATACAATATCGGCCGATATGGTAAAATATGTCATTTTTCATCGGCCCGATATGTATATTTTAGCCGATACATCTATTAGTCTGTACACTGTTTACAACGTGACGACCCTACAATACACCAAGTCGCACTGCTTATGTCTTGTATAGACCATGTCGCGCTGATTACATCATCTATCACGCCTCTCGCTCTTGTAGACCGGCATCTCAAAAAATAAATAAATAAATAAATAAATAAAACGGTTTCACTGAAGCTAAACTGCTGTCTAGACTAGCACGTAGCAATCAACATGTCCTCCTCACCAGTGTGGTGGATTTTCCCCATGGCAGAAGATCAAAACATTTTCAGCAAGGATTCTAAGAGGGGGAAAGAAGGCTTTTTCTCACCTGAAAATCCTTCATCATTGCAGAGCCGTTTTGAACCAACTCGAGGGAGGCACAGAGGCAGCAGCTAATGTTGCTAGGCTAACGACGCTAAGCTAACAAGCCAGCAGAAACAAATCTAAAGGCGGAATGACAATTACCATCCAGACGACTTTTGGCAAGCACAGAGGAGAGAAAGCGGAGCAAAGCCGTTTGGAACGAACTTGAATGAGGCACACCTGTAGCAGCTAATGTTGCTAGGCTAACGACGCTAAGTTAAAGAACCCAGCAAGGCAGCAACAGCAAACCTAAAGCCATTAACGACAAAGTTATGGCTTTCAAAGCGCTAGACAAGCAGCCGTTTTTTTTTGTAGCTGACCCGTTTTTTGTTGTTGTTGTTTTTTTAACAAGTTAATAGCACATTTGGAGCCACGTTGCATCCTCAGAAGTGGCCACAGCTTGAATGACAACAATGGACTAACACTACACGTAAGGCAAGTCTCACCGCAGTTCGGGGTGGGGTTTTTGAAGGATGCGGAGTATATGTTACTTTATGTTTAACTTTTAAAGCCAAGCCAAGCAGTGAACTAACTATTTAATGCCAGTTACTGTCGGCTGTAACCAAGCCACAACAAAACACGCGAATGTAAACAGCTTCCTTATTTATTTATTTAGTTCCCAGTCTGTTTCCCTCACGGGACCACAGGAAACAACATAACCACCCACAAGTGTTGCTGCAATACCAATTTTGTCTATTTACTTGATTTCAATTTTTTAAAATTAAGTTTGACAAATGTCAATGCATATAATTTTACCAAAACGTTCACCTACCTCATCCTTATGCACTATTGCATTCCTATTGCATAATGCATACATACATGAATGTTTTGTTTTTCTAGATAAACCAGTTGTAGTTCTGTATTAATTGAAAAACTAACTTTTTATTTTGTGTATTTATCTGTTAGCCATTTCATATATAAATACACATTTGAAAGAGACACATTTGTTTGCTGTCATAATCAGAGCTACTAAAACATTACACAAAGCAGGAAATTAGGTTAGCGGTATCGGTTGAAATTTTTCATATCGTGCATCACTACTGATTTGAATCTGAAAAATCGGTTTAACTTAAAAGATATGAGTGCATCAAATCAAAACAATCGAATCAAAAAATATATTATGATACATATTGGCTTGTCTTTCACTGGAGAGATGGCCCCCTACAGAAACAGTGTTAATTTTGACAAGACATTTTTAGTACCAGTAACGTACCTTGATGTTTCGGCATCAAAAACGGCTTGATACCATTTTTTTTTTTTCTTTTAAGTACCACCATGTGGTTAACGCCTTAAGTGGCACGCCTCCTTCTGCATGTGTGCGAGAGAAAAATGGCTTGCAGCCTTTTACCAGCTGAAAAACATATCCAGACTGAAGGACTGCATGCTTCAAGCAGACCAAGAGAAGCTTATCCATGCTTTTATCTCCAGCAGACTAGATTATTGTAACGGTCTTCTGACTGGACTCTCTCAAAAGAACATGAGACAATTGCAGCTCATTCAGAACGCTGCAGCTCGAGTTCTGACCAAAACAAAAAGATCAGAACATATTACTCCAGTACTTAAGGATTTACACTGGCTCCCTGTCAGCTGTAGAATCGATTTTAACTCATTCACTGCCTTTGACAAGTATACTTGTCAATTGTATTTTTTAGAGCGGTGCTAAATGGGGGCGAATCTGAGCATGCTCCACTGTAAATATCAAACTTGGAAACAACTTTACTGATGCCCAACCACCGGTAGATGACATCATTGCCCCATTTTATAGGAAATAAACACAGTTTCAGAGTCCATGGGAGAAATGGCTGTATTTTTGCGAACCTACATTTTTCTGCTGTCAATTATAAAAGAACGGGACGGGACGAAAAGTAGGGAGTCTATTCTGTTATTTGGTAGATTCGGTTTATATATAATTATTGAATGGAATATCACGTGAGTATTGGAAATGTAAAAATTTTCTATAATGACTGGCAGTGAATGAGTTAAAGTTCTGCTACTCGTCTATAAATCACGAAATGGTTTGGGTCCTGAATATATCCAAGAAATGCTGATTGAGTACAAACCCAGCAGGGCTCTGAGATCCACAGACTTGGGCCAACTAGTGGAACCCAGAGTTCGAAGCAAACATGGTGAAGCTGCATTTAGCTATTATGCTGCACATAGATGGAATAGGCTACCAACAGAAGTGAAGTCAGCCCCGAGTGTAAATGCTTTCAAATCCAGGTTAAAAACTTTGTTTTTTTCTTATACCTTTGATTAGGGACTTTTAAACAGCTTTAATTAAGTGTTGTTGTTTTTTTTGTTTTTTTTCCTCTGAATGTTAACTACTGTTTTTTGATGCTTATGTGTTCTTTCCTTGTGTAAAGCACATTGAGTTGCCTTGTGTATGAAATGTGCTATACAAATAAACTTGCCTTGCCTTGCCTTCAAGCTCTGACGCGTTCACTTCCACTCCGTTTCTCGTTGAGAAACATGATGCACGAACCCATATGGAAATTTTTTACTTACCCGGCCGACAGCCATGGCGAGCTGACCAATATAACAAAGCTTGTCTGGAAGGCTTGTTTTAAAACTACCATGGCATGAGGTGGGAACACGTCGAATCTCGCCAAGCACCTCGCTGAAGAGCATCCCGAATTATTCCAACAGTTTAAAAAACTACAGGTTATTCGTGCATCTCTCACATTTTCTTCAAAAATAAGTTGCGACAATTTTTTTGTTCCCATTTTGTAGAATTTGACAAGGCATTCGGCTGTCGGAACTAGGGAGCAGATACACACGCACACACAAACATACGCACACACACACGCAGGCAACGGTGCAAATGTATTGCCAATTTCTAAAATGGATGACAGCAAATGCATACTGGATTACAGTAGTAGACATTACACTAATGGCTCTACATTTCTGTAAATTTTTTTTTTTTACTAGTAACATTAAAAATAATAAATGGGAACTAGTTTTCATGTTTAATTTACATGTAAACTATGAAATAAAATAAATGGGATATGTGAACTAGTTTTCTTCAAGTCTTATTTACGTGTAATTTATAAAATATCATTATCAATATTAAAAGTGTAGAAAGTGTAAATGTGGGAATGCTGACCCTTTATTATTTCAGGCACATTTTATTCTCCTCACTTTTTTGCAGTCAAACTACTCCCAGATAATACTTTCAATTTACACCGTTCAAATTTCAACATGCTGAGAAAATTAACGCCTTTCAGGGTATATATCGTCTGACTCCACATTATTTACAGTACTCTCACAATTTAACCTTTTTTTTTGACTACCAGCCATTTCACTGGAGCATATTGAGTTCTCTATCTTATTCTGTTCTTTCAATCAACTTCAATCAACTTTATTTATATAGCACCTTTCATACATTTAAAATGCAACTCAAAGTGCTGGACATCCATAATGCAATAAAATAAAAGAAAGAAAAAGCCCCCCCATCCCCATGATCGTACCCACAGACAAACCCAAAACCTAACAAACACATGAAAACCACAACATGGCGGGGCACAGATGTACCCTGTAAGGAAAGGCACCCAGGAGGAGTTCATCCACAGTGAGATGGATGAAGACCAAGCATCCCTCTCACTGTGGAGGCTCCCCCATGAGAAAACACTGGAGCTAAAAATGTTATAACAACCAAATAAAAACATTTAAACACTAAAAGAAAACGGTTAAACACGATAGAAAAAATAAATAAATAAAAACAAAGCTACAAGACAATATAGATTAAAAGTTAAATAAATAAAAGGGGATAAAAAAGTAAAAATAATAATAAATAAAATAAAATAAAATAAAATAAAATAAAAATAAAAAAGGTCAATCAAATGCCAAACTAAAAAAGTAAGTCTTAAGCCTCCTCTTAAAAACATAAATATTCTCTGCAGACCTGATGCTCTCTGGCAGGCCATTCCATAGGTGAGGACCATAGTGGCTAAAGGCAGCTTCACCATGTGTCTTGGTCCTCACCTTTGGAATAGTTAAAAGGCCGCTGCCAGAAGACCTCAGAGGCCGCGAGGGGTAATAGGGTAAAAGCAAGTCAGATAAATAAGATGGGCCAAGACCGTTAAGACATTTAAAAACTAATAAAAGCACCTTAAAATCAATCCTGAAACGCACGGGGAGCCAATGCAGCGATTTTAAAACTGGTGTAATGTGCTCCCGCCCTCCGGTCCCCGTCAGCACACGTGCAGCTGAGTTCTGAAGGAGCTGTAGGACTGAAATATTCTTTTTGGGAAGACCAGAGAGCAGGGAATTACAATAATCTAAACGACAAGAAATAAAAGCATGCATCAGCACCTCCGTGTTGGCCTGTGAGAGAAACGGGCGGACTCTGGCAATATTCTTAAGATGGTAAAAACCGATCTTGGCTACATTTTTAATATGAGGATTAAAAGTTAGCTCAGAGTCAAAAAGGACGCCCAAATTCTTTAAACATTGCGTGGGTTTAAATTCTTGTAGTTTAGGTAAAAGTTTCTCTCTCTGACCTTCAGGACCGATGACTAAAACCTCTGTTTTGTCCTGGTTGAGCTGCAGGAAATTTTCTGCCATCCATGACTTAATATCTAAAATACAATTTAAAAGGGTATCAATAGGCCCCATGTCATCAGGTGACACGGCGATATACAGCTGTGTATCATCAGCGTAACTGTGGAAGTTGACGCCGTGTCTCCTGATGACTTCCCCAAGGGGAAGCATATAAAGATTAAAAAGTAATGGGCCTAAGATTGAGCCTTGGGGAACCCCACATTTAATTTCATGGGTTTCAGAGGAACATGTATCCATACTTACAAAGAAATATCGGTGTGTGAGATAGGAATAAAAACAGTTAAAAACTGTACCAGAGATGCCCATCAGGCTTCTAAGTCTGTTTAATAAAGTGTGGTGATCTACTGTATCAAAGGCAGCACTTAAATCCAGTAGCACCAAGACTGTAAGCTTTTTCATATCTTCATTACACCTGATATCATTTAAAATCTTTAAAAGGGCAGTCTCGGTACTGTGGTTCATCCTAAAACCAGACTGATATTTCTCTAAAATATTATTTGTATCTAAAAATAAATTCAATTGAATAAAAACAATTTTTTCTAAAATCTTACTTAAAAAGGGTAAGTTGGATATAGGTCGATAACTATTAAAACTGCTGGGGTCCAAATTGCTTTTCTTCAGAAGGGGCTTCACCACCTCCGTTTTAAAGGCGGCAGGAAAGACACCCGTCTGAAGAGAGCAATTGACTATAGTTAAAATCTGTTCCTCAAAAAATCCATAAAATGTCTTAAAAAGTGATGTGGGAATCGGATCTAAAAGGCAGGTTGTTGGGTTGACCTGGGAGAAAACTCGACCAAGTGTCCTTGCATCAACCAGGGTAAAACTTTCCAGTGTTTCCTCAGGTAAAAGTGACTGTCCATATTTATTAAAAATTATATTTTGATCAACTAAAAGACTGGACCTAATGCCATCAATTTTACTTCTGAAGTGGTCTGCAAAGCCATCACAGAGAGTGTTTGATGGAGTCTGTGATGGCTTTTTAAAATCAGGATTGGTTAAAAGATCGAAAGTGGAGAAAAGAAATTTAGGATCTTTTGAATGAACTGCGATTAAATTTGAGAAATAAGATATTCTTGCCTGTTTGACTGTTTTATTGTAGGATTTAAGTTGTTCACGTAAAATTTCATAATGTATTGAAAGTTTAGTTTTCTCCACCTCCTTTCAGCACACCTGCATTTTCGTTTTAATTTTTTAATCTCGTCATTTCCCCACGGGGGAATAGTCTTTAATTTTATAGTTTTGGTTAAAAGTGGAGCTACTTCATCCAAAGTTGTTCTTAAGTTCTTATTAAAATTATCAACAATAAAATCACATGAAGCAGGTAGAAAGTCTGCAGGGATTCTCTTAAGATTCTCAATAAAATTTGCAGCCACCTCAGAAGTTAGGTAGCGTTTCCTCACTGTTCTCACCGGGGCATCCTGATGATTAAAACTGGCGATGTTAAAAAATACACAATAGTGGTCAGACACAGCCAGGTCAACAACAGAGGACACACCAATGGACAGGCCATAGGTTATGACCAAGTCCAAAGTGTGTCCTCTGTTGTGAGTCGGCTGTGTGACATGCTGTTTAAAATCAAGACAGTTTAAAAGGTTTAAAAATTCTCTGGACAATGGGTCCGAGATATTATCAACGTGGACATTAAAATCGCCAGTTACTAAAATTCGATTATAAGTAGTAAGTAAAATCGATAGGAACTCTGAAAACTCACTAATAAAAGAAGTAGAATGATGGGGAGGTCTATAAACTAAAACACAGAGAATAGGAGGATTGCTACAAACAAAAGCATGATACTCAAATGATAGATAAGTATTAAAAATAACTTCCCTTGAAGCTAAAGTGACTTTAAAAATTGATGCAGTCCCACCTCCACGTTTACCATCCCTGTTAGAAAATAAAAAGTTAAAATTGGATGGGCAAGCCTCGGTGAGAACAACTGGGGCATCTGTGCCGAGCCATGTCTCTGATAGAAGAATACCTTCTAGGTTGTTGTCTAAGATCAGGTCATTTATAATAAAAGTTTTGTTTAAAAGAGAGCGCACATTCAGCACAGCCAATTTAATGTTTGTGCCGAATGTGCGCTCATAGTCACAATTAAAAGAATTGTTAACATATAAAAGATTATTAATGTTAAAAATGTTTTGTTTGTGTGTGGGGGGAAATCGTCTGCCTGTGATAAATTGAGAAACTGTTATCTGTATGCATTCTAACTGTAGTGACTGTACTAATTGTAGGAATTGGATACAGAACTTCAGACACCGAGGGGGCAGTTAGTCATTGACGAAACACATGTAACGAATAAACAATGTTCTCGGCTAATTTCCGAGCACCGAGTATTGAGGGGTGAATACCATCATTTCTAAAATAAGATGCCCGCTCCCAAAACAAGTTAAAATTATCAATAAAAGACATATTATAAAAACAGCACTCAGACTGTAGCCAAGAATGGAGGCTCAAAAGTCGGCTAAAGCGCTTGCTTCCTCGGCCCAGAGTAGGAATCGGACCCAAAATAAAAACATGTTTCCCACAGTCTTTAATGGCTTCCAACAAATCAATAAAATCTTGCTTTAGAAGTTCGGACTGACGGAGAGAAGTGTCGTTGGCTCCAACATGTATTACGATGTTCCGAACATAAGGAAATTTAGCCAACATGCTAGGAAACCGCTCTAAAATATTACGAACTCTGGCACCAGGGTAACAGCGCGTGATGGTGGATTCCGCTCTCAAGTTCCTCACGATCGAATCTCCGATGATGAGTGGTCGGAGCTGCTGTGACACGAGCCATGGACGTGGGACTCACCGGTCGCGTTCCCCGAGTAGTTACGGCAGCCTCGGTCACGGCGGGGGTAGCCTTAGTCACAGCGGATCCGGCTGCTGACGGCGAGCACGGAAGCCGCTGACAGCCTTGCGCTGGACGGGCTCCGGGAGAGCGTGGCTTATTTCCCCTCCGGTTGCGGCTACCCTTGGTCACGGCGGGTGTAGCCTTGGTCACTGCGGATCCGGCTGCTGAGGGCGAGCACGGAAGCCGCTGACAGCCTTGCGGTGCACGGGCTCCGGGAGAGCGTGGCTTATTTCCCCTCCGGTTACGGCTACGCTTGGTCACGGCGGGTGTAGCCTTGGTCACTGCGGATCCGGCTGCCGACGGCGAACACGGAGACCGCGGACGGCCTTGCGCTGGACAGGCTCCGGGAGAGCGCGGCTGATTCCCCCTCTGGTCCCGGCTACCCGACCCATAATGTCGGTCAAGCGGCGGGAAGTCCTCCTCATGGAAGACCCCAAAACGGTTAGAGAGCTGGATATCGCGTGGATTCAACGGGTCGGGCAGATGAGGCGATTTACTCGACCTGTTATTATGTTTGCCAGTCGGAGTGGGGAGTGGAGGACTGGATGTTAGGACTCGGAGTGAGAGAAACACGCCCCACTCTTTTAGGTTTGGCTCCAAGCTCGTTCCAACGGCCGTCTTCCAGAGGTTGGACGGGCACTGTGGAGTCCAATTCGATGCCAGGTGCAGCAGAAGAGGCTGCACCAAGTATAACCATGGAGTCGAGGAACCTCTCATCGTCATGGATTTTATGAAGCATTGAGATCCGTTCCTGAAGCTCGACAATGGTCTGGGACAGGTGGATGCAGTGGTCGCAAGTCCTCGGTGGGGTAAGTGCAGACATATTCGCCTTGAACGGCGTGGGGGGTGTCACCACGCGGTCCGTTTTAGGGGAACAATGCAGTCGCCTTGTGCAGTCTCTAGTTTCTTCTTGAAACTTTCCAAAGTTCACACTTTCCAACAAAATAACGGAGAAATAGTGGCGTTCAACAAAAAAAAAAAAAAAAACACACCAGCGTTCACTCAGCGTTCACTCAGCCGGACGTGACGTCTATGACGTGACGGCAATGCATCAGCTTGCCTTAGTTAGTTATCAGTGTGTTGAATATGGCTAGGTTTTGTGAAAATTCCCATTTTTGACCAAGAAATGGTCTTGATTTTGCAAAAAGGATGGAAATGGCTGTCGTGAATACTTTCTTCCAGAAGAGGCAGGAACATAGGGTGTCCTACAAAAGTTGAGGGAGAAGTACACAGGTAGACTACATCTTGTGTAGACGGATTAATGACGAAAATGAGAGAGAACAAAGAGTAGAAGGGGTGACTGTTGTGGACCAGAAAGTAGCCAAGATTAGTAAGGATGAAGTGAGAAGGGCATTGAAGAGGATGAAGAGTGGAAAGGCACTCGGCGACCCTGATGATATACCTGTGGAGGTATAGAAGTGAAGGCGAGGTAGCAGTAGAATTTCTGTCTGGGTTGTTCAACAGGATCTTAGATAGTGAGAAAAAATGCCCGAGGAATGGAGGAGAAGTGTGCTGGTGCCCGTTTTTAAGAACAAAGGAGACGTGCAGAATTGTGGCAACTACAGAGTAATAAAGCTGGTGAGCCACACAATGAATCTATTGGGTGGAAGGAAAAAAAAAAGAAAAAAAAAAAAGAAGAGTAGTGGAAGCTAGACTGAGGGCAGAAGTGAACATTTGTGAGCAGCAGTATAGTTTCATGCCACAAAAGGAGTACGACAGATGCAGTATTTACTTTGAGGATGTTGATTGAGAAGTACAGAGATGGTCAGAAGGAGCTGCATTGTGTCTTTGTTGACCTGGAGAAAGCTTATGACAGGGTGCCCAGAGAGGAACTGAGGTATTGTATGAGGAAGTCTGGAGTGACGGAGAAGTATGTTCATGTGGTGCAGGACATGTATGAGGATAGTAAGGAGTGGTGAGGTGTGCTATAGGTGTGACGTAGGAGTTCAAGGTGGAGGTGGGACTACATCAGGGATCAGCTCTGAGCCCCTTCTTGTTCGCTATAGTAATGGACAGGATGACAGACGAGGTTAGACAGGAATCCCCATGGACTATGATGTTTGCAGATGACATAGTGATCTGAAGTGAGAGCAGGGAACATGTGGAGGAGAAGCTAGAGACGTGGAGGTTTGCCCTGGAAAGGAGGGAAATGAAGGTTAACCGTAGCAAGACGGAGTATCTGTGTGTGAATGAGAGGGACCCAAGTGGAAGAAGTGAGGCTACAGGGAGAAGAGACCAAGAAGGTGGAGGAGTTTAAGTATTTAGGGTCTACAGTCCAGAGCAATGGAGAGTGTGGAAAAGAAGTGAAGAAGCGTGTGCAGGCAGGCTGGAATGGGTGGGAAAAAAGTGTCAGGTGTGATGTGTGATTGAAGAGTTTCAGCTAAATTGAAAGGAAAGGTTTATAAAACTGTGGTGAGACAAGCGATGTTGTTTGGTCTGGAGACAGTGCCACTGAGGAAAAGACAGGAGGCAGACCTGGAGGTGGCAGAGATGAAGATGCTGAGGTTCTCTTTGGGAGTGACCAGGTTGGAGAGGATCAGGAATTAGTACATCTAGAGGGACAGCACATCTTAGAGGCCTTGGAGATAAAGTCAGAGAGGCCAGATAGAGATGGTTTGGACATGTCCAGAGGAGAGATAGTGAGTAAATTGACAGAAGGATGCTGAGTTTCCAAATGCCAGGCAGAAGATTGAGAGGAAGAGCAAAGAGGAGGTTTATGGATGCAGTTAAAGAGGACATGAAAGTAGTTGGTGTGAGAGCAGAGGATGCAGAGGACAGGGTTAAATGGAGGCAACAGATTCGCTGTGACGACCCCTGAAGGGAAAAGCTGAAAGAAGAAGAAGACCAGAATGACAAAAATTTTAGACCAACTTCGGGGCCAATTTTTTTTTAACGAAATTTTGTAGTGCACACATTTTTTTTTTAATAATATTGTACATGACTAGTATTTATCCTGTTCAAATGGGGAGATTTTCAAAGACAAAATATAAAGGCAGAAAACAGCGTAATAGACGCAATAAAGTAAACAATAAGAAGGGAAAAAATGGGGAAAATATAAATAAATCGTGTGCATTCCTGGCATAAAAACGGATCAGGGATGAAGAAGGTGAGAATTTTATTCAACCCCTCTTCGGGTGTCTGGGGGCATGCTCCCTTGGAATATTTCACATTTTAACACTTTAATTTGATGCATTTTAAAAAATAAAAAAAATCAAGCAGAATTAAAAAGACAGCATATATGTATGCATGGTCGCACGATTATGCTTTACTGTATTACTGTATAAGCAGGGTTGGAAGTAGGCCTGCACGATATTCCGTTTGAACATCGTGATTGTGATGTGCGCATGAGTGTTTTTTTGTTGTTGTTTTTTTTATTTTTTTAAAGAACAAACAAACTGTTTTGCTGCATAAAACCAGCAAGCTACTCCATGCTCAGTCTGCACAGCATGTCGCGCTCCTCCCCTCCCTCCTGCTACTCAGTCACCGGCCGCCCCTCCCCCCTTCACTCTAACAACTACGGCTGCCTGCTCTGAAAACACTACAGGCGACATGCTAATTGGAAATACAGCCATTACTTAGAATTTGTGTCTAGTAAAGATTACAAAGCCTTCTCAGTGCGTTGCAAACTTTACGCTGGCAAAAAAAGTCCACATCCAATTTGAGGAAACATCAAAGCACAACGCGATAGGTAGGGAGACAGCCAACAGTTCTACATTTCCTTCATAAAAACATGTGAGCTGCAGCCAGTTCTGTCGGCAAAGTGAGCTACCTTCGTCGTGTGGAGGCTATTTGATTCCAAGACTGTCAGATATGATGCAAAAACAGTAGTTTGCAAATTGTTCAGGAAAACTGTTGCCGTTAAAGTTAAGAGGATGCGCAGACATACGCGAAGGCGTGCAAAATGACTTTTACCGTGACCGGTAACTCGCCATCTAGTTGACTGGAGTTTGTGATGCTAACCGGCAGTGAAGCTAACGAACTGCGTACTCTGCTGTCGCGCAGCAGAGTAAACATGCACATTTGGGTTATTCATACCCGCTAGCAAAGACTAGTGTTGTTCCGATACTGATATCGGCAGAGGCGCCGATAGTGCAGTAAAACAGTGGTATCGGTATCGTTGACTACTCACAAGTAACATGCCGATACCATTCATTCCAAAGCTAATATAGGATTTTGGATGCAGCATCTTGTGTCTTGCTCGTGCACGACATTCACTGATATGTGACATGCTCACTGCATACAGATCTAAGATATCCTATTGGCCCTTGAATGCTCTGAAAACCAATGGCAAAACAGCTTTTGCATGTTGTGGAAAAAAAACCTTAGGTATCGGTATCGGCCGATACTCCAAAGCTGGTTATCGGTATCGGTATCCAAAAAACGGTATCGGAACAACACTAGTAAAGACTACAAGCAATCATGGCATTTTCTTGCTCTTCTGATTGTCCAATCAGAGACCAATCAGTTTTATTAGACAGAACCAAATAATCAGTTGCTTAAACCTACACGAACAGTGTAAGAGAAAATGTTGACAAGGGGTGGGCTAAAAAAAGGGTTTAATTTCTGACTTTTATAATTCTCTAATTCCCCATGTTTCAGAAAGCTTCAATGATGAGTTGTGAGCCTGTATTTAGACATGCCTTTGGTTTTGTCGGAGAGAGATTGGCAGAGAGCACGTACTCTGGCACACACCTGGGCTATTAATACACGACTTCAACTCATTGACTTCATGACTTCAACTCATTCAATTTCAATGGTTAATGCGGGTGTGAGGTAGGCGGTACATCCTGAACTTGTTGCCAGCCAATCGCAGGGGCCATAGAGATGAAATAAAGATCCACACTCACAAGCACAACTAGGGACAATTCAGAACGCCCAATTAACCTGCCATGCATGTCTTTGGAATGTGGGAGGAGACTGGAGTACCCGGAGAAGACCCACGCAGGCACAGGGAGAACATGCAACCTCTACCCAGGAAGGCCGAAGCCTGGACTCGAACTTGCGTCCTCAGTACTGGGAGGCGGATGTGCCAACCACTCATTCACCATGTCGGTTATTTAATGTTTAGGGGGGGGGGGGGGGGGGGGGGGGGGGGGAGTGTTTTACATTATTGGAGAATGATTTTCATTCAATATTCTCAATACATCAGAATGTAATCATTACTTAAGTACACTTATTTTCCTACATTCAAGAACGGTGCTAATGTTTGAACGGTGGCCTACATTAACTCTTTGCAATCCGCCGACGAACTAGTTCGTCATGTGACACCCGGTGGGCGTCACCCGAAGACGAAAAAGTTCGTCAAATGTGTTTTTTTTTTATGAATGGGTGGATGAGTCTCTTAGGCAGTTTCCCTCTGAATATTAAGCCCGTGAAGCACTGTAGTGACAAACTGTGCCCTCTTGATGGCAGTGATGGTCTCTTTACACGAGAAGGATGTGATTTCCTAGTAAAGGCGGAGTGTTGTGGAGTGGTGGGGGCCCGTGGCTGGGGGAGAAAAGACGAGTGCTAACGGCGGCTAACCGGAGGCCGCTAAAAACAAAAGCTCACGCTTTTGAGCAGAGCGTTTGTCACGATCGGTCAAGAGATGACGAATAGAAAGATCAAGGAGCCGGATTCTGCATAAGAGAGTGTGAAAAGCGACAAAAACGTCACGGGCGCCCACTTCAGAAGCCACCGCCTCCGGCGTTCTCTGAGACACGGAGTGAAAGTTTGCATCGTCGTATCTCTGACCAGTCCACGTCATCTGACGAGGAATCCGTGACGAATTTGGCGAATTCGAGCCGCCTTCACCAGTTGAACAGATCAATTCAAGTGTGGCAAAGGGAGCAGCAGCAGCGATTTATCCCCGAAAGCTCCTGGAAGCCCCGGAGGTAAGCTAACGTTTAGCATTCTGTAAATCGAGTGATCACAATTGTACTAGTTCAGTATATTGAATGTGACAGGGATGAAATGACTTGGATGGATGAGAATATTCACAGACATGCTTCTGTATACTGTACGTGCAATGTCTGTAACCTCGTACTAACTAACGCATGTTGCACAACATTCGATTACAGTTGGGGCAGCGTACACAAATGGCCCCTTCGCAGTCACACGCAGTGCGACCGAGAGGTAAAAAAAAAATCACAATACCTTGCAACAATAATAAAAGTTACATCTTGATCACAGTATTTTCTGTAATTTACAGAAGCAGCTACTACACTGGCAGAGGCACAAGCGTGTGAACATCTTGCAGTGTCCCCCTGAACGCAGAAGAAAGCTTCACACGCGATCACACAAAAGACACTATTGGGTTTCAAAACAAAACCCATGCACCCATTCATGCATGCATATTTTGTAAATAACCCCAAATTTGCAAATAGTTTATCAAATGTGAAAATGGAGCTGTTATTTCCCTGTATAGTACGTAAATAGCGCACACCCACGAGCACGCACGCACACGCACGAGCACGCACACACGAGCACGCACACCCACACACATGCACAAACATTCCTGTAAATAATCATTTTGTAAATAGTTTGTGAAATGTGAAAATATTGCTGTTTACACACGCTATCAGATATGTAAATAAATCCTTATTTTGCTATCAAAAACACATTTTCATTTTTTTTTTCATGTTTTATGGAAGGCAAGGACTGTTGAGATATTTGAGATGTCACTAAACCAAAAAATATTACTGTAAAAGTCACTGCTTTGCAGAAAATGCATCATTTCACAAAAAGCTTCATTTCTCCTTATTTTGCCCGAGATTCTTGAATTATGTAAAATCAAGCCATTTTCAAATGATGATTACTAAAGAACAGAATAAGGTAGAATCATACTTTTTTTTCTAATGAAAGAGGGGACCCCAATATTTCAAACAACACCCACCATGTCTATTTAGTCATAGCACACAATATTCTGATAAGCATTGAAAATGGGTGAAAATATGCGAAATCTGATGGGATTCTGGCGTTACCTTGTCAGAAAATGCGTGGGATTGAAAGAGTTAATAAATACATTTGACATTTTAGGAATAAAACCTCTACCTCGCTTTTACGTATACTTAAGTCTACTATGCTATTGTATTAAGATGCTGATCCAAATGGTGGAACTTGTAGAGAGGTATTTTTTTCCCGTCTGTATATCCCTATATTTTGTATATGTAATTTTAAAAATACATACAGTAACGTTTTGTCATGAGTACTGCATTATTACATTCAACTGCAGTTGCAACTGAAGACGACAATTTCGTTATGTAAATCAGTGCTGAGTATATATGGACAAATGTGTGCACTTGACAACTCATGAAAATAAAATGAAACTGGTTACAAAATATAGTCCACATACCTGTAATGTTCTTCGACTGCATGCACATTACCCGGAACCTTTCAAATGAGCTTCCATCCAAGTTAGCTTTGGACCCCGGCAACTCTAAGTTTCAACACTTCTAAGATTAAATTAGCACTTCCTGCGGCACCTACAAAATATAAGTACTGGTACATACATATTCCAGCTGTGAGAACAGCTTTAATATGAGGAGTTGTAACACCAGTGCATGCAGCGCTTCCACATATGACATTTTCGCCTGTCAAAAGGTGCAGACAACGCATGCATGTTGCTTTTCTCAGAAAGGACGGAGTCGATGTAAATTTTAAGACTTGGGTAAGTAAAATTTGAGACCTGGGATGAAAATATGGGTGTTTTTTTAAAGACATTAAGGCCTAAAATATTTAAAGTTTCTGAATTTTAGACTAAGACTTTTTTTTTTTTTAAGACCCCGTGGAAGGATGTTTATCCATGTCAGATGTGTTTGTGTTACCAGTCGCTGAATGTGTGTCATATTCAGCAGTGCCGTTTAAGTTTGATTTATGTTTTTATTTTTTTCAATAAATAGTAACTTTCGGTTATGTGTAAAATAATGACATCCAGATCAATTACATACACTAGTTCCATTGCTCATCTGAGGATTGCTTGTAAAAATATAAATTTGTTTTCATTTTTGCCACTTGATTAAATTGGTTCAACATTAAAAAAAATTATTATTTTTTTGTCCTCGACATGATCATATCGTGGCTACCTAATCCGGCATTTCCTACATTTGACAGAACTACCTTAAGACATTTGACAGCACTGCCTTAAGACTAATGATGTTCCGATACCGTTTTTTGGCTCCCGATACCGATACCCAGCTTTGCAGTATCGGCTGATACCGATACCATGCCGATACTTAAGTTTTTTTTTCCTCAACATGAAAAAGCTGTCCTACCATTGGTTCAGAGCATTCAAGGACCAATAGGTTATCTTCGATCGGCATGCAGTGAGCATGGCACATACCAGTGAATGTCGTGCATGAGCAAGACACAAGATGCTGCATCCAAAATCCTATATTAGCGTTGGAATTAATGGTAACGGCATGTTACTTGTGAGTAGTCAACGATACCGATACCACTGTTTTAATGCAGTATCGGCACCTCTGCCGATACCAGTATCGGTATCGGAACAACACTACTTAAGACATGACAACAAAGTCAAGATTGGCGTTCATATTTTAAGTAATTTCTTCGCCAATCTCCACCCCCCCCCATTTACTGAAAATTAACATTGGTTCCAAATATCGGTCTCCTTGACTAATAATCGGCATCGGTTTGGGCCATAGAAAAAACACATATCTGTATATCGATATTTAAAATTGTATTGTATTTCCTTGGTTGTACATATTTTCAACTAACCAAGGAAAGCATGCAGTTGAAAATAATTACATTATCGGTGCAAGACTTACTCTGAGCTTCATCACTAGGGTTGTCTCTGGCTTTCATCAGCTCTTCGAACTCTGCAGACATTGGAATGGAAATCTACAGGAATACAAACCATGGCAAATCATTTAAAAGGCATTTACATTTTAATTAAAATTTAATGTCTACAATAATGGATCCCTTACTTCATTTGGGTGCTTCCTGTGAAACTCCTTTATCTGTTTAAGTCTGTTGTAGAACTCTGCAAATTCATTGGGCCCTGAGATGGCAGCAAGCTCATCCCTCCTCATTCTATCAAAAATACAGAGAGCATGAATATTGAACTCAACACTTAAAATAAGAACATACCGCAGCGTTTTCGTTGTATTCATTCAGCAGCGGCACAGGGCCACTCCTCTAATCCGACCCACCGCTCTTTCGAGCTAGCCAAAAAAAAATAAAAATAGTGTCTTTTGTGTGAGCGAGATTCCAGTCAAGAATCGGGGAAAATTTTGCCATGCCACCATGCATTTCTGATTGGTGTCGTTCCTGGTTGGCTGCTTCATCAAGCCACTGTGAATGACTGCGTATGACGAAGGTTAGTGCTGGCCGGTAAGGGAAAAAAAATATCACGATAGGGGCCATTTCATATCACGCTAACGATATAGATATATTTGCAGTTCTTCCATGAACAATTATATAACATACTTTGCTTACGTTTTCACACTTTATTTGTAAGTAACATTAATGAATGTCGCAAATGAATCCAGTAGTGATGCAATATAAATAATAAATGAAAACAAAGGAGGCACAGTAGCCTACACATTTTTTATTAGGCATAAAAAAATAAAGTTCAGACATTTTCAGTCATAAATTAAATGAAACGAAAAAATATTATAAATATTATATTCTTATGTCTGTAGCTTTGTAGTGCAACTAGAGTGGTATATCAACAGTACCTAACATTATTTGCATGTGGCAAATGCAATTATCAGGGGTGTGCAAAAAAAAAAAAAAAAAAAAAAAAAAAAAAAAAAAAAAAAAATCGATTCATAAAAGAATGGAGATTCTCATTCATTAATCGAATCGATATTAATATCCAAAAATCGTTTTTATTTAAATCAGAAATGAGGAAGGGGGAAAGGCAGTTGTAGCCCACATGCTGTTTTTGTGGAAAAAGGCACTTGCAATACAAAATTAATAAATGAAGAAAGAAAGAAAAAAAAAAACAACTAATGTATATTTGCCATTTTGTCTTGCAGACTGGAGTAGATCATGACAATGTTGTGCATAACTTAAATTGAAGCATAAATCATTTGTCAATCAAATAATTTTGAATCGAAAATCGTTTGAATCGAGAATCGAAAATAGATTCTGAATCGAATAGTAGACCCGAAATTCGTAATCGAATCGTGAGACAGTCAAAAATACCCAGCCCGAGCAATTATAGTAGGGATGCACGATAATGCTAATTTCAACCGATACCGATAAACCAATAATTTAGAGGTGCCGATGTTGATAACCGATAAGTAAGCCGATAATTGTTTGCAAAATTAATTTAAATACAATTATGCTTTCAAGTGCTACTACTATAAGTCTAACAAATACATTGAAACATTTTTTGCACAATGTTTCATTGTATGTAAAGCACCATGAAGCTGAATTGTATTGATATGAGCCACAAACACAACAGATGGACCAACGTGGCATGTCTATAATTATTGATGGATTTCATTATTATCTGGTTTATCTGTATGAAATCAAACTGTCGATAATTATCGGCAGATTTCTCTATTATCTGGTTTATCTGTTTGACGTCAAAAGGGTCGATAAGTGCCGATAATTAATCGGCCGCCGATATCGTGCATCACTAAATTATATCAAAATAAACACAAACATTCTGTTTTACAGAATCTGCAATCAATCGCCTCTGTTATTTTCTTCCAGCGAGGTACGTTTTTGTCATATGTGGTGACCCGCACAAAGGACTCCTGTAATTCGGTTGACTTTGGATTTTCTTTTGCCACCTTTTTCGGAAAAAAATACCTCTTTCTGTTGGAATTGTCGCAGTCAAGCCTGATACTTCAATCAAAAGCAGTGTCAGACCCTAATGTATACTCTTGCATAAAAAAAAAGCCTTATGACGTATATATACACACACACGTCATGTGTAGGCGGGGACAATGACGCTTATGACGTACATATACGTCATATGTATTAAGAGAGTTAAACATTTATTAATTTTGTATTGTAAATGCCTTTTTCCACAAAATCAGCATCTGGGCTACAACTGCCTTTTCCCCTTCTTCTTCATTTCTAATTTAAATAAAAGCGATTTTTGGATATTAAATATCAATTTGATTTGATTAATAAATGAGAATCTCGATTCTTTTATGAATCGATTTTTTGGCACATCCCTAGTAAATATACCCGTAGATGCGTCATTTTTTATTTTTATTTTATTTTTTAATATTGGAGTTGTATTATAATAAACTTAGGTTTGTGTGAATGCCACAGGTGTAAGCTCTGAAATGTGTTTGAAATTATGTTTCTATTAGAAAAAAAAAAAATCCTACATCACATTTTCGTGAAAAGAAAAAAAAACTTGATATTTTACTTTTAAAGGGGAAGTCACTCCAAAGAAATATCTTGACAATATGCAATATGTTCTATGCAGCCCATCTAGACTAAATAAGGTGTTCTGGTTAATACTGTGTTCTATCAATACGAATTCAGAAGCAAAAACCAGCTGCTTTTAGCAATATCATAAGACGGCCATTTTGCCACATTGTAAATGACAGTTGCTCAGGGCTCAGACAACAACCAATCACAAATCATCTTCAGAAAACAGGTGAGCTGTGATTGGTCGTTGCCTCAGAGAGGAGTTGGGTAGAAATGTCTGAATTTTGTTTCATAGCTCATATTTCCACAAATTTAATAAGACTAGTGAAGTCACATATACTATATTATTGCCAAGAATTGTTTAAGGTTGACTTCCCCTTTAACAAAATTGCTCAGTAATTCAGTGTTGTACTTGCCTTCAGCCATGCAAATTACTTCTAGCAGTAATGTTTTAAAACATGGGAAAAATGAGGACTTACCCATCTTTGTCTTCGTAAGAGTCTCTGAGATTGGCACTCACGTCCATGTACCGCTACAAAAAACAAAACAAAAAAAAGACAGTCTGTATATAAGACAATAAATGATGACGTGCTAAAGCAAAAGTTATATTGACTTGAGCTTGTAGTTATTCAAATGTACTATCAATTGGGGTGGGGGTTGGTTGATTTAGAAGACCATCTCATATATTTATAATAAAAAAGTAACGGTCACGTTATTCTGTATAAGAAATAGAATGACAACTTTTGTCATAAATTCGGAACAGACACAGTATACAACGTTTATGGAGTTGCAGTGATTCTAGGGCTGGGCGATATGGCCAAAAAATAAAATCTCGATTTTTGCAGTCATTCAGGACGATTACGATTTTAACCTAATAAATCCAACAAACGTTTACTTAAAGGTTTAATTTATTCAAAAATAATTCCTGCGCAAAATGTTTAGACACCAGTAACGTATCCTGATTCTAGATCAGTTTTAACACAAAATTACATCACATAAAAGCATTTGGATGTAACAGAACATAAGAACAACCGCTTTTAATCATCCAGAAGACAAAATTCGATTTCACGATTTAGCAAACTTTCAACGATTCAATTTTTTAAAATGACGATATATCGAATTAATTCGATTTATTGCCCAGCCCTAATGTGATTCCTATCGGATTTTTCTCAGCAGCGGTGGAAAGGCCCAAAAATCAGGAGATGTCGACCGGCGGTGGGGGGTTATTCTACAACCCCTAGCAAAAAGTATGGAATCACTCACGAGCACTCACTCAGACGTTTTAGGCGAAAGCCTCACTGTCTTACTAACCCAGATCGATGCTCTTCACATCAGCGGTGAGAAATAATGGCAGAGAGGCACAAAATGTTATTGGAAAGTAGTGTCGTGAACTCCGATTGGTATGTTGTGTGCTCGAGGAGCAGGACGAGGATAAGGAGGAGAAGACACCGCGGCAAGTGAGGTCTGTATGTGTGTGTGTGTGTGTGTGTGTGTGTGTGTGTGTGTGTGTGTGTGTGTGTGCGGGTGTGTGTGTGTGTGTGTGTGTGTGTGTGGGGGGGGGGTGGGGGTAGCAGGTACACGCTAGTTTACAACGATCAAGCTTTTTATTCCACGACCAAAATGTCACACTGTAAATTGGTTGCTGCTGAAACTTGAATAAAGCCCCAGTTGAATAAGCAATACGATACCCGGTTCCTTCGTCTGTATTTTACATGACCGAGACGAGAGCTGCGCGTTCACAGCAACCCAAATTAAAACACTCGAAAAAGTTAACAGTGAAGCGTCATCTCCAGATTATTGCGCCCAGTCATGTGCAGAAACGCCAGTTTTATTTACTTATCATTAGAGCTATCAAACGATTAAATTTCTTTATCAGATTAAATCACATCTTAGAATTTGGATTAATCATGATTAATCACTGACTTAAAAAGGCTTTTTTCCCCCCCCAACATATTTTGCC
The DNA here is from genome assembly GCF_051991245.1 of Festucalex cinctus. Classification (NCBI taxonomy): domain Eukaryota; kingdom Metazoa; phylum Chordata; class Actinopteri; order Syngnathiformes; family Syngnathidae; genus Festucalex; species Festucalex cinctus. The sequence goes on along the minus strand of NC_135429.1, from coordinate 21,225,405 downwards.
CGCTAAATTTGAAGCGCACCTGTTGTGTGTTCATTTTTTCGACATTTAATGTTATGAGGACAACTTCAAAAATTTATATCCCCTGCACATGCTCATCCTGCTTTTTCTAATCAATTAATTACTAGCATAATTTAAAATGGGAAAAAATGAGCTACGGGTGTAACAAAAACCGATTCGAACCGGAAATCCGATTTTGAGTTTAACGATGCGAGTGCGCCGGCACACGGACAACTGTATCGGTCTACAAATAGCTTGTGCCGGTCGATGGCCCGATCAAGACGTCATAAATCGGTTTTATGTTGCTGATATATGAAATCAGGCTGTCTTATAAAACCACCAAAACAGTCCAGTTGCTCTCGATTCAGTGCCTTAAGAATGAAATGTCCTCCTGGATGAATGAGAATATTATTCACAAGCCAGCTGTTGAAACTGCATTTCCTCGACTCTAAGTCACGCGAGACTTCGCCGGGGAAACGTGTTTGTGTGTGGGTAGAAAAAAAAAAAAAAGAAAAAAAAGTCTTGACTTGTCGCAGTTATGTAACTTAAGGTAGCACATTTGCTTTCGGTTTTGGGAGGAAAGTATTGAAGACGCGAATAAGAGTCAGTGCTCCGGCAAGTTTAATGTCCAAAGTATGGAAGCGATGTTAATTTTATATGAACAACGTCATGTACAGAGACTGTCAAATGCGAGTACGGCAGGTGTACAGACAGCTGGCTTGAAACAGCGGTGCTCAAACCAACGGACAGACAAACAGGACTTCTTCCAATTAAAACGCCCACAACTCGACCAGATAAAAGGTAATATCGACCTTAATAATTTGATTTATTAAACACTTAAGCCATACAGTGTTGTGTAGAATGAGGGCTTTCAGGAATTGGGACATGATAAAAACATTAGCGTCCCAAAAGCTGTTGGCGAGCGCCCCTCATCCGCCGACTTCCATATAACATGGATGTCCGTGCGCGCATCAAATCAGCAAGTGCACTAATACTCGAGCAGTAAATATATATATATATATATATATATATATTAGGGGTGTGAATTGCCTAGTTCCTTACGATTCGATCCGTATCACGATTCATAGGTCGCGATTCGATTCGATACCGATTAATCCCAATATGAATTTACAAATCAATTGTTGCGATTTTTTTACTCAAATTTAGAAAATACCATTCAGTAAACTTGTACATGTACAATGTAAGATTTGTATGAAAATTTATCATTTATTAACTCATTTACTCCCAAAGACGTATAAATACATTCTATTTTAAATATTACCATGCTCCCAAAGATGTATTTATACGTTTTGGCTTTGATCCAGCCTCTGAACTGAAGAGAATGCATGACGTAATGGTAGTTGTTACAAAAACGGCCAGCAGGTGGCAGCAGAGTATAAGAGATCAAAAAGCTCCTTTTCCCCACTATTTTAAACAGATTTGTGAAAAATGATGAACCTTAGCCATATTCTAATGCTAATTGGTGCAAAATGGAAACGGAAAGAAATATGCTTTTTTTTTCCTGATGAAAGAAGACGCTCTAATTTTTCTTTTGGTAGATTCCATGTTTTTATAGCAATAGGACACAATATTCTATGGGCCTTGCAAAATCAGTCCAAATCCAGTAAAACAGCGAAAATGTCCTGGGAGTGAATGAGTTAATCTGAAACTTCAGTTTTATAACTGCGAGCCACTGTATTTAACAAACAGGTTGTAACCTTTTTCATGTTAGAACAGCATTGAAATAAAATATTAAGACTTAATGTTCCATTAATATAACATTCTTCCATGCTTCAGGTGTGAAAGTTAGACGTTTTGTTGAATATTTTTCCATCAAAAATGGATGTTAAAAAATCGATTCAACTGCCTATTGAATCGATTCAAGATTCGCGTGCTGTAGTATCGCGATATATTGCCGAATCGATTTTTTAACACCCCTAATGTGTGTATGTGTATATATATATATATATATATATATATATAAAAATATCGATATCGCGACATTGGCCCTTGCAATATGCATATCGCAAAGGCACGCAATAAGTTTTATATGGAATTTTATGCTTTTTATATGAATTTGACCAGTCAGAGGCTAACTAAAATGTGCATCACCATTCAATAGTTGAAAATTATCAAGACATAATTACAATTAATTAACTAAGATTACATGAAGGTTGCTTATTTTGGCCCATGAAAAATGTTTTTTCTTTAGGTACATGTTAAATATCGCAATAATATCGATATCGCTATGTTCAGCAAGTATATCGCATGTTTTTCCAATATCGTGCAGCCCTAATATATATATATATATATATATATATATATATATATATATATATATATATATATATATATATATATATATATATATATATATATATATATATATATATATATATATCTGTGCTGACGAGGGAAGTGGACTGTGCATCTTTCAATTCCCTCGCTGCAAACATGCTAACCGATGTTAGCGTGTGTACACGACAATAACTCGAGTTAAAAGAATGAAATGAAATGCTACCATGCTTCCCTGGCTCAAAGCTTAAAAAAGAATGAGCACGGTCAGAAATTGATTTGTATGCTGATACAGCACAGACGTAAAAAATAACATGGCATCATGCTGAAGTAACTAGTATTTTTTTGTTTGTCCTAATAAGTATAAAATATGTGTGGGAGAAGCTCTAAATGCAGATTTGGTGCTTGTGTGAGTTAATTATCTATCTATCGATCTATCCATCTAATAGGACTGTCTCAGAAAATTAGAATACTGTGATAAAGTCCTTTATTTTCTGTAATGCAATTAAATAAGCAAAAATGCCATACATTCTGGATTCATTTC
>NC_135429.1:21202569-21212569 GCF_051991245.1 Festucalex cinctus | reverse complement strand
AAATTCAGTTATATATGCAGCGCCACCTAGCCCTTCAGGCGTGAAAAAAAAATACCCCACATACGGTATTTTGTACAAAAAATGTCAACTCATTCTAAGTGTGATAACTCCCATGTTCAAGCTCCAAAAAATCTCAAACTTCTCAGGCAACGTAATAGTCACGGCCTGAAAGCATCTATATGATAAAATTCAGTTATACATATAGCGCCACCTAGTGGTAACAATAAATGTCATACTTTACGTTTTTAGCTACTGTGCCGAGCTCGTTGAAGGGATCCAGTTGAAAATTGGTCAGAAAAGCCTTAAGATGTTGATCATGCCCCACACCGAATATTGTAACTTTTCGCCAAAGGGCGTGGCCGCTACGGTGACGCAAAGTCCGAAAATTTTTCGTGACAATAAAAGCTGCATGAACTTGACCGAGATGATCCTATCTTCTCAAAATTTCACACATTTGATGAGAGTCCAGCCGTTAAGACATCTACGAACTTATATTTCATCTTACTGATAGCGCCACCTAGTGGCAATTTTTTTTCTTACGAATTTTCTTGTACATTTTTCTCCAAACACGTTAACTGGACCAACCTCATATTTGCTCAGATGAGGGTTTCGGCCTTCATGATGTCACAACACGAAGTTTGTGAGTTTTCGCGAATCGCTGTGGGCGTGGCTAAGCACTGTTCGCCAAGAAAACAACGCCAGTTTTGAGGGTCTAAACATGCGCAGAAACTCATGAAACTTGGCACACACATCTGGCCTGGTAAAATGAACAATATTTTATTGTTGATTGTACTATTTTTACAAAAATGACTCAATAGCGCCCCCTAGAAATTTTTAACGAAGCAGCCCCGATTCTACGTTTAAGCAAGATCTACGAAAATTTTTACGTGTATGACGGAGCCAAAGACCTACAAAAAAGTCTCTTGGACCCATATGCTAAAATGAACAGGAAGTGAGGTACGGATTTTTGAATGTCCCATTTTTGACGATTTTTGCACATTTTCAGGGGGCATACTTTTGCCCACTTCTCCTACATGTTTTATCCGACTGACTTATGACTTGACCTGGACCATGCCAAGACCTGAGCCAACAACAGACGGAAAAATCTTGACTTTTGGAAATACTATATGATGAGCGCGGGGCATCAAAATTTGTGTTTCGCACTGAAAAAGGATATGCTTAATAACTCCCCGATACATGCTCCAAAAAATCCCAAACTTGACATGTATGTTTATCGTCAAGGCCTGAAGGTATCTCTATGACAACATTCAGTTATATATGCAGCGCCACCTCGCCCTTGAGGCATGAAAAAAAAATACCCCACATACGGTATTTTGTACAAAAAATGTAAACTCATTCTAAGTGTGATAACTAAGTCATTTATGAATATTCTTTTACTTTCCACCACTCAAAATGTTCACTGGCATTAGACTTATCCAAACATGTACTTTTTTATTTATTTTTGATAGCCTCTAATGGACATTAAAAGCAATATCGTGAATGAAGGATATGCTTAATAACTCCACGGTACATGCTCCAAAAAAATCCCACACTTGACATGTATGTTTAGAGTCAAGGCTTGAAGGTATCCCTATGACAACATTCCATTATATATACAGCGCCACCTAGCCCTAGAGGCATAAAAAAAAATACACCAACTTAACGGTATTTTTACAAAAAAAAAAAAAATCCACATGTCAAGGTTTATCATGCCATTTTCAAAGAAATTCTGCTTCCAATGTGCCTTACCTAAACTTGCCAGTACCCCAACGTGCCAGTACCCCAACGTGCAAGTACCCCAACGTGCAAGTACCCCAACGTGCAAGTACCCCAACGTGGCCCGGGCTGCGAGGGCCCTTTATAGCTGCTCGCAGCTCTAGTTATTATTATTATTCTTCTTCTTCTTCTTTATTCTCCGCAAACAATCGCGATTTTGGGTACCTAAACATTCACGAAAACTCACCAAACTTTGCACACTCCTCAGGCCCGGCGAAAAATTTGATATTATGAAGTCGTCATAACAACACGACTCTATAGCGCCCCCTAGCATAGAAAAATAAAAACCAAGCCCGGCACGTTTGAGCTAGAGCAACGAAAATTGGCAGGCACGTGTAGCACCCCGAGACGCACAAAAAAGTCTATTGGGACCATGTAGCTAAAATGTACAGGAAGTGAGCTATGAATTTTTTTATGTCCAATTTTGGCCTATTTTGGCACATTCACTGTGGTCATGCTTTTTCCCCCTTTGCAAACATTTTTCATCCAATTGACTTCAAACTTGGCATTTATCATCTCAAGACCTGAGAGAACAACTGGGCAAAACATCTTGCCCTTTCGAAATACTATATGACGGGGGCGGGGCATCAAATATTGCCTTTAAAATTTCATTTGTCCAGAAAGAGCAAATGCTTAATAACTCCCATGTTCAAGCTCCAAAAAATCTCAAACTTCTCAGGCAACGTAATAGTCACAGCCTGAAAACATTTATATGATAAAATTCAGTTATACATATAGCGCCACCTAGTGGTAACAATAAATGTCATACTTTACGTTTTTAGCTACTGTGCCGAGCTCGTTGAAAGGATCCAGTTGAAAATTGGTCAGAAAAGCCTTAAGATGTTGATCATGCCCCACACCGAATAGTGTAACCTTTCGCCAAAGGGCGTGGCCGCTAAGGTAACGCAAAGTCTGAAGATTTTTCGTGACAACAAAAGCTGCATGAACTTGGCCCAGATGATCCAATCTTCTCAAAATTTCACACATTTGATGAGAGTCCAGCCCTAAAGACATATACGAACTTATATTTCATCTTACTGATAGCGCCACCTAGTGGCAATTTTTTTTTTTTACGAATTTTCTTCTACGTTTTTCTCCAAACACGTTAACTGGACCTACCTCATATTTGCTCAGATGAGGGTTTCGGCCTTCATGGTGTCACAACACGAAGGTTGTGAGTTTTCGTGAATTGCTGTGGGCGTGGCTAAGCGCTGTTCGCCAAGGAAACAACGCCAGTTTTGAGGGTCTAAACATGCACAGAAACTCATGAAACTTGGCACACATATCTGGCCTGGTAAAATGAGCAATATTTTATTGTTGATTGTGCTATTTTTACAAAAATGACTCAATAGCGCCCCCTAGAAGTTTTTAACGAAGCAGCCCCGGTTGTACGTTTAAGCAAAAACGATGAATATTTTTAGGTGTATGAGTGAGCCCAAGACCTACAAAAAAGTCTCTTGGACCCATGTGCTAAAATAAACAGGAAGTGAGCTACGAATTTTTGAATGTCCCATTTTTTACGAATTTAGCACATTTACAGGGGGCATACTTTTGCCCACTTCTCCTACACGTTTCATCCGACTGACTTCAGACTTGACCTGGACCATGTCAAGACCTGAGCCAACGACAGGGGGAAAAAATCTTGACTTTTCGGAATACTATATGATGAGGGCGGGGCATCATATTTTGTGTTTCACAATGAAAAAGGATAGGCTTAATAACTCCCCGGTACATGCTCAAAAAAATCCCAAATTTGACATGTATGTTTAGAGTCAAGGCCTGAAGGTATCTATATGACAAAATTCAGTTATATATGCAGCGCCACCTAGCCCTTGAGGCGTGAAAAAAAAATACCCCACTTACGGTATTTTGTACAAAAAATGTAAACTCATTCTCAGTGTTATAACTAAGTCATTTATGAATATTCTTTTACTTTCCACCACTCAAAATCTTCACTGGCATCAGACCTATCCAAACATACGTATTTTTTATTTATTTTTATTTATTTTTGATAGCCTTTATGGACGTTAAAAGCAGTATCGTGAATGAGGGATATGCTTAATAACTCCTCGGTACATGCTTCAAAAAATCCCAAACTTGACATTTATGTTTAGAGTCAAGGCCTGAAGGTATCTCTATGACAAAATTCAGTTATAAATACAGCGCCACCAAGTCCTTGAGGCATAAAAAAACCCCCAAAAAAACCCCACTTAAGGTATTTTGTACAAAATTAGTGAACTCATTGTAAGTGTTATAACTAAGTCATTTATGAATATTCTATAACTTTCCACTACTCAAGATGTTCACTGGTATCAGACCGATCCAAACATATGTACTTTTTTATTTTGTTTTATTTATTTTTGATAGCTCTATGGACAATAAAAGCAACATCGTGCAATGAGTACGAGCGATGATGTGTATATGTACTTTTGCAAAAAATACCAATCAGGGCAACTCATTGCCTTACAATAAAAAAATTAAAAAAAGACGCTGATTTTTGCAGATCTTAACAATCACCAAAACCCATTGAGCTTGAAACACACATTACACCTGGCAAAAAAAAAATCTACATGTATATGTTTTATCATGCCATGTTCAAATTAATTTTGCTCCTAATGTGCCAGTTCCCCAATGTGCAAGTACCCCAACGTGCAAGTACCCCAACGGGCCCGGGCTGCGAGGGCCCTTTATAGCTGCTCGCAGCTCTAGTTGTTATTGTTACCATATAGACAGTTTTAATAAGCTGAGGATCTTAAATCGAGAACAGCAATATCATGCTACTCCTCTCTACAAGAGAACTGTCAAAAGACACTTCATCATAATTATTGTTATTGTTACCATACAGTGGTATGAAAAAGTATCTGAACCTTTTGGAATTTCTCACATTTCTGCATAAAATCACCATCAAATGTGATCTGATCTTTGTCAAAATCACACAGATGAAACAACAGTGTCTGCTTTAACTAAAACCACCCAAACATTTACAGGTTTTCATAATTTAATGAGGATAGCATGCAAACAATGACAGAAGGGGGAGGAATAAGTAACTGAACCCTCTGCCTAAGGATACTTAAAGAGCAATTGAAACCAATTTTTACCAAACAATTTAAGTCAGGTGTGTGCCCAATCACTGATGAGTGACTTAAAGCTGCCCTGCCCACTATAAAACACACACCTGGTCAGAATTGTCTGGATGAGAAGCATTGTCTGATGTGCACCATGACTCACTCAAAAGAGCTGTCGGAAGACCTGCAATCAAGAATTGTTGGTTTGTATAAAACTGGCAAAGGATACAAAACCATCTCTAAAAGTCTGGATGTTCATCAATCAACAGTCAGCGAAGTTGTGTACAAATGGAGAGAGTTTGGCACTGTTACTTCTCTCCCAAGGAGTGGCCGCCCACCAAAGATGACGCCAAGAGTTCAGCGCAGACCACTCAGAGAGGTAAAAAAGAACCCTAGAGTGTCTGCTAAAGACTTACAGAAATCACTGGCACAGTCCAATATCGCTGTGCATGCATCAACTATATGTAAAACATTGGCCAAGAATGGTGTTCATGGGAGGACTCCACGGAGGAAGCCACTGCTGTCTAAAAAAAACATTGTTGCTCGTTTGATGTTCGCAAAAAGGCACTTGGACACTCCACAGAAGTTTTGGCAAAATATTTTGTGGACTGATGAAGCCAAAGTTGAATTGTTTGGGAGGAACACACAACGTCATGTGTGGAGGAAAAATGGAACAGCTCACCAACATCAACACCTCATCCCCACCGTGAAGCATGGTGGAGGGTGCATCATGGTTTGGGGCTGTTTTGCTTCCTCAGGGCCTGGACAACTTGCAATCATTCATGGAAAAATGAATTCAAAAGTTTATCAGGATGTTTTGCAGGAAAACCTGAGGCCGACTGTCAGACAGTTGAAGCTAAAAAGAGGATGGATGCTGCAACAAGACAATGATCCAAAACACAGAAGCAAATCGACTTCAAAATGGTTTCAGAAGAACAAAATACACGTTCTGGAGTGGCCAAGTCAAAGTCCAGACTTGAACCCCATTGAGATGCTGTGGCATGACCTCAAGACAGCGATTCATGCCAGACATCCCAGGAATCTGACTGAACTACAGCAGTTTTGTAAAGAAGAATGGGCCAAGATCAGTCCTGATCGATGTGCCAGACTGATCTGCAGCTACAGGAAGCGTCCGGTTGAAGTTATTGCTGCCAAAGGGGGGGCACAAAATATTAAATGTGATGGTTCAGTTACTTATTCTTCCCCCCTTCTGTCATTGTTTGCATGCTATCCTTGTTAAAATATGAAAACCTGTAAATGTTTGGGTGGTTTTAGTTAAAGCAGACACTGTTGTTTCATCTGTGTGATTTTGACAAAGATCAGATCATGTTTGATGGTGATTTTAGGCAGAAATGTGAGAAATTCCAAAAGGTTCAGATACTTTTTCATGCCACTGTATAGACAGTTTTGATAAGCTGAGGATCTTAAATCGAGAACAGCAATATCATGCTACTCCTCTCTACAAGAGAACTGTCAAAAGACACTTCATCATGTAGTTTACTGCCACTTAGGATGCACCAATCAACGCAGAAAAAGGTAGAGTAAAATAACTTGGTTATAATAATAGTAAGAATAACTTGGTTAAACAGACGTTGCGGTGGACCGCTGCCACTTTCTGCTGTTTAATGTGTTTTACACTTATAGACACGTGTGTGTATATGGGCCCACTATTCTCTCACTACTGTACTGTACTGTATCACTTAATGGCACAGATGTACTTGTCTAAATAATAACTGGGCTGCAACATTGCTAATTCACATTAACAAGCACTGTCTTAGCTGTCCACATGAATAGTTACTAACACACGAGAAAGTTATACAACACACCAAACATGAGCTCATTATTCAAAGTATGAGGCACGTAACAAAATTACATCACTGAACATTAATTGCAGCCGACTACGGCCGTAGATGTTACATATTAGTGGCATCGATTGAGAGGATAATGTCCCAACTGACGGCAGACATGACGTGAAAAGAGAGACAAAACGAGCAAATAAGCACACTATACTTTAGTGCACTTCTCTACTAATGCCAAACATACGGAAGAGAACACGTTCGTGTAGTTAAACGGTGTTTGAGACACTTAATTAGTTACGGAGCGGACTTTAACGAGGTGCACAACGAGCTGTCAATCAAATCGACGTCGAAGCTTAAGGCACACAATGGCAAACCAGTGCGACAAATAAACACAATATAAAGTAACTAAACGCTATTTAGTGTCACTGTGGCATCTCACTGCATAATAACCGCTATGCAACAAGTAGTGGACGTGACCCAGAATGTAATGTGTGCGTCACGAGAGGTAAATATAATGACGTTACTCTACTCTTAACATGGAACTAGACAATATAATAATGACAACTGTTAATATTTGGAACCTTTCTAACAAACATTATTTACTTAATTAAGTGAAAATGTGTGTGATTCCCTCCCCGAGTAGTTCAAGTAGCGAATTAGCTACTGAGTGTTAGCCTACATGCTAAGCTGAACACACCACTGTTAGCTAGCGGGGATTCAATGCAAGGCAATGCAGCTCCATTCATATAGTGCATTTAATACACAACATAATTCAATGTGTTTAGCTTATCATGGTGAAACGATCGGCGGAGTCTCTTCTCTTTTAACTTACCTTCGAAGCATGTGTCTGTCGCGTTGTGTCCGTGGGTGCGTGTGTGACCGGCTACTGTGATACAGGCATACACTACTGATTGGTTCTGGCTCTTGCACGGCTAACCAATCAAATGCTGCTATGGGCGTTACATTGCTGGAGTTGGACTCCATAACAGACAGAGACGCTCTGGGCTGCATTCGAAGCGAAAAGACGGAGTTTTAAATGGGTCGCTCATATCGGCCGTCAGATTAATAAAACAGACCGATACCGATATGTACCAATATGTCAAATATCGGCCCATCTCTAACATATACATATACATATACATATATATAAACATATATATACATACATATATATATATGTACATACATATATATATATACATATACATATATACATATACATATATATATATATATATATATATATATATATATATATATACACATATACATACATATATATATATATATATATATATATATATACACATATACATACATATATACATATATACACATATACATACATACACATATACATACATATATACATATATACACATATACATACATATATACATATACATACACATATACATACATATATACATATACATATATATATATACATATACATATATATATACATATAAATATATATATACATATACATATATACACACATATACATATATATATATACATATACATATATACACACATATACATATATATATATACATATACATATATACACACATATACATATATATATATACATATACATATATACACACATATACATATATATATATACATATACATATATACACACATATACATATATATATACATATACATATATACACACATATACATATATATATACACACATATACATATATATATACACACATATACATATATATATATACATATACATATATATATATACATATACATATATATATATACACATATATATATATACACATATATATATATACACATATACATATATATATACACATATATATATATATATACACATATACATATATATATATATTAGGGGTGTCACGATTCGCCAACTCCACGATTCGATTTAAATTTCGATTTTGGGGTCACGATTCGATTTTTTTTTTTTTTTTTTTTCCGCTCCCCCACTTTATAACACAGAGGCATATGCTTCTGTAGGCTAAGGCTAGTCTATGATCATTGGTTCTATTCATTGTACAGTAAATCTTATTTCAAAAGATCGGCTACATATAGGTGATGCAATTTCCATATTATTTTTGTGTAAATTTATGTAATATATGATAATTGACATTAGGCAGGAATGATCAAATTCAAAGAATTTATTTACAATATAAAGTTAACCGTCTTGTTCTTACTGAAGTGTAAAATAAAAAATAAAAAAACAAAAACAAAAAGTCACAGTGGGTGCCTGCCATCTATTGACTGTTTTTGGTTACAACAGTGTGCTGTGCGTTCCTCTTAAAATAATGTGCAATGTGCAACAACAACAAAAAATATATTGTATCCAAAGTCATGGAACAAATACAGCCTGAACAAACTATATCCCAACATTTACAGTTGCTGGGCATACTGTAGCGTGGTTCAAGTACACTAATTAAATGTTTGAATCCAGCGTTTTCCAAGGCTGCAGGTCTGCTGCTATAAATAGACCTATGGATCTGGCGTTTCGCGCGAGCTGAAGTGTGTGGAAGTTTCACTGTAAATGAGGATGAAATAGTTGGTTGGACCGTTGTTTTCCCACTTGTTTTCGCCGCCGGCTCCGCTCCCCTAGTATGTATGTGTGTGTTTGTGTCGGCTGGTGCCCGTATAATGGTACTTCAGTTTGAATGCGCCAGCGCGACACTCTGATTGGAGGACTGTGCCAGCGCGACACTCCGATTGGACGACTGTGCCAGCGCGACACTCCGATTGGACGACTGTGCCAGCGCGACGCTATTGTGTATCCGTGTATTATACCCCTATTGGTTATTGTTGTTTCTCCTCCGTTCTGTCAGTTCTGTCAAATGCGGTTATTATTTGTTCACCTTCCACTTTCACTCCCTTGTCAAACCCCTGCCTGAAATTTCAATTAAAACTACTCAGATGTTAAAGTCGACCCGTGTTTATCTACTCTATATTTTCTGTTATTGTGTTACTTCCCTTCCCCTTGACGAGCCGGGGGTAACACCGTGGCCGAGTACAGTACGCGCACATAGCATATCTTGCAACTGTGGTCTTTTTATCGACAACGTGAACGTTGTCGACATAACTCACCGGGAACGCAAAATGTTTCCAAACTGGTGACGAGAGAAGCGGGAGCGGCTTGAAGCACCATTGCTGTGTCTGTCCGCGCTTGCCATCATGACTGCAGGAGAAGTCAGCTAACAAGTGCCGTTAGCTAGTAGCTGAATGGCTGCGTCTCATTTGCTTTCCTGGGAGGTGGCGGTGGCGGCGGTGGCGGCGGGCGCGGGGGGGGGGGGGGGGGGGGGGGGGGGGGCGGGGTTGTGGGGCATAGAATCGTGT
>NC_135429.1:21177569-21195069 GCF_051991245.1 Festucalex cinctus | reverse complement strand
CAATGAATAGAACCAATGATCATAGACTAGCCTTAGCCTACAGAAGCATATGCCTCTGTGTTATAAAGTGGGGGAGCGAAAAAAAAAAAAAAAAAAAAAAAAAATCGAAAAAAAAATCGAATCGTGACCCCAAAATCGAAATTTAAATCGAATCGTGGAGTTGGCGAATCGTGACACCCCTAGTATATATATATATATATATATATATATATATATATATATATATATATATATATATATATATATATATATATATATATATATATACACACACACACACACACACACACACACACACACACACACACACACACACACACACACACACACACACACACACACACACACAGAAGGCAGGTGACAGTTCCACTCCTCCAACTGGAGCCCTTGTTTTTTTTAACAATCCTTCGAAAATGTCCAAGGTAAACATCATCTTAGTGACCAATCGCCAGTATTGTGAACACTTTTTTTGGGTGATTCTTTTCAATAAATTGCTGCATGCCACAATGATCATTTCTTAAAGACTACAGACCAATTATTGAAACACTTGTTGACTATACATAACAAAAGAGAAACATAACTAGAGCTGCGAGCAGCTATAAAGGGCCCTCGCAACCCGGGCCACGTTGGGGTATTTGCACGTCCGGGTACTGGCATGTTGGGGTCCTGTCAAATAGGAAACCATCTAAATTTTAAACGTTTTTGCCATGCTTTGTGTTTGTAAAGTTTCATGGAAAGGCCAAAAATGATGCACAATTAACAAAATAAAATCAAAATGGATTGGCATATGGCTATATAGAATACTTTTTGAATATATTAGGCATGCCTGCCAATATTCACACATCTAGCTGAATCATATAATCGGAAAGACTTCATAAAAATGTCTAGAGGGCGCTATTGAAGCATATATTGCAAATTTAATAAGAAATCTCTAAAACATTCATGCTTATGACAAGCCTGATGTGTGTGTAAAGTTTCATGAGTTTTTGCACATGTTTAGACCAAAAAAAAAAAAAGCAGCATTTTACTTGGCAAACAATGCATCGCCATGAAACGGCGTGCGACAAAATAAATAACTTTCGATAACTTTGTATCTTAAACATCTTAAAATGAAGCACACCAAGTTTGAAGACAAGTTTTAAATTTTGTAGGAGGAGTTCGTTAAAATATGACCCCTAAAAAAGGCCACAAAAAATGGCTACAAATCCCAACGTAAATCAAAATGGCGGACTTCCTGTTTGGTTTAGCAGATGGTTCCAAGAGACTTTTTTGTACATCGTGGGCTCTTATGTATGCCTCTAAATTATCATAGCGCTAGGTGAAACGTACAACCGGGAATGCTTCGTTAAAGAGGAGTTTTTTACCTCAAAATGTGATGACCGGCCCCTACGGGACTTCCTGTTGGGTTTAGCACATGGCACCAAGAGACTTTTTTGTACATCGTGGGCTGTTAAATTTGTCTCCAAATTTTCGTAGCTCTAGCTGCTTCGTACAACTGGGAATGCTTCATTAAGAGGGAATTTTTCCCTTTGCAAACTGTGCATGCCACGGCAACAGCGTGCGACGAAATAAAAAGCTTTCAATAACTTTTCATCTTCAACATTTTAAGATGAATCACACCAAGTTTGGAGTTGATCGGATGAACTCTGTAGGAGGAGTTCATTAAAATAAGACCCCTATGAAATGGCCCAAAAAATGGCAACACGTTCCAAAGTAAATCAAAATGGTGGACTTCCTGTTCGGTTTAGCATATGGTTCAAAAAGAGTTTTTTGTACCTTGAGGGCTGTTACATATGTCTTCAAATGTTGGTAACTCTAGGTGAAATGTACAGCCGGGAATGCTTCATTAAATAAGAATTTTGAAACACAAAATTTGATGCCTCGCCTCTGGCGGACTTCCTGTTAGGTTTAGCATATGGCACCAACAGGCTTTTTTGTAGATCATAGTCTGTTACATATGTGCACCAATTTTCGTGGCTCTCAATTAAACGTACCACCGGCAATGCTTTGTTAAGTAAGAATTTTGAAACTGTAAATTTGATGCCCCGCCACCGTCATATAGTATGTCAAAAACTTTAGATTTTTTACCATGATGTTGTCCCAGGTGTTGAGATGGTAGAGGTGGGAATCTTGGGGCACCTCACGATTCGATTGCGATTACGATTCAGAGGCTACGATTCGATTATAAAACGATTATTGATTTCCCCCCCAGGCAGCAGAAAAAAAACAATGTATTTTTGTGCTTTTAATGTTTCGTACATTAGTTACAAAAATAGTACAAAAGTCCTCTCAGGCCTACATAAACTACTATTTCAGTATCAAGTTAACAGTTCAAAACAGTAAATAAAATACTCAAGTCCTCATTCTGTAACAACAGCTTTTAAGTATATTCAGTCTTCAACAGAATAAAACATAGCATTGAGCAAAAATATATTATTTTTATCCACTCAAAAGTGCATTGAGGTATAAATGAAAGACAATGTGAACTACTACTTCAATACAAATGCCTAAAAAAAAAAAAGAAGTGCTTTCCTGCTTTTTAAGTTGTGTAAAGATGAACATGTAAACATTAAAGTTTCTCAGAGGTACAAAAAAAAAAAAACCTCAAGTGCTTTTCTGCTTTTTAACTTGTGTAAACATGAACGTGTAAACATTAAAGGGATCGTTCGGCTTTTTTAACATGAATCTCAATTTGATCCTCACCTCCCGTGTGTGCGATCAGCACTGACTTCTTTCTGACAGCGTTCGGTGACACGCGTTCTGGTTCGACGTTGGACGAGAAGAAAATAAAAAAGAAAATAGTCCAGTAAGCTGGCTGGGGTCTCGGAAATAAAGTGTTTTTCTTCTAAAAACTTTTTGTTTTCAAAAGCGTGATACATTTCCACCACAATACTCTTTTCTGAATAAAGTCAGACGCCATTACCGCCAGCCACTACTTTTCTGTTCGTTCGTTCGTATCACTGCGCGGCGCCCTGTAGAACGCTAACCGACGCACTGCAGCCAGCTAGCTGATACTTCCGCCTGAAGTTGTTTGCCTTTTCGGAGCAGGTCTGATCTCACGAAGAGGTGGGTTGGTCAGCTCAGCCATGCTTGTTGTTGTTTTGAATCTCGAGGCGTGAGTTGTGGATGTGTACTCTCGGTCCGTCCCAAAAAGCGTCCCGAAGACCGCGCGCGCTACTGCGTTTCAGTTCCGCGTACTTTTCGCTCGTTTCGCTTCCCTTGGCATATTTATATAATCGGAATTTGGACGTTTGTGAATCGTTCTCGATTGTTCCACGGCCGAATCGGGAATAATCTAAGAATCGGAAATTTTGCACACCTCTATGAGATGGTACAGCCCAAGTTTGAAGTCAATCGGGTTAACCGTGTAGGAGAAGCGGGCAAAAGTATGACCCCTGTAAATGTGCAAAAATGGGCCAAAATTGGACATTCAAATACTCATACCTCACTTCCTGTCTATTTTAGGGTACACATTTCAAAGAGGTTTGTGTTCATCTGGATGTGCTACAGGTGCCACACAATTTTCGTAGCCATAGGACAATGGTAGCGGGACAGGGATCCGTTAAACCTATGTAGGTGGCGCTACAGAGCCATTTTTCTGTTATCATGTATGGCGACTTTAAAATATCAAATTTTTCGCCAGGCCCGATCTGCGTGTAAAGTTTGGTGAGTTTTCGTTCATGTTTAGTGCCTCAAAAATGTGGTTGTTTGCGGAAAAGAATAATAACAAAGAAAAAGAAGAAGAAGAAGAAGAAGAAGAAGAAGAACTAGAGCTGCGAGCAGCTATAAAGGGCCCTCGCAACCCGGGCCACGTTGGGGTATTTGCACGTCGGGGTACTGGCATGTTGGGGTACTGTCAAATAGGAAACCATCTAAATTGTAAACGTTTTTGCCATGCTTTGTGTTTTTAAAGTTTCATGGAAAGGCCAAAAACGATGCACAATTAACAAAATAAAATCAAAATGGATTGGCATATGTCTATATAGAATGCTTTTTCAATATATTAGGCATGCCTGCCAATATTCACACATCTAGCTGAATCATATAATCGGAAAGACTTCATAAAAATGTCTAGAGGGCGCTATTGAGCCATTTATTACAAATTGCACAACAAATATCTAAATAAAATATTCATGTTCCAGACAGGTCTGGTGTGTGTGCGTTTTGTGAGTTTTCACCCATATTTAGACTCTTAAAAAAGCATTTTTCTTCACAAACAATGCATGGCTACAGCAAAGGCGTGTGACAAAATAAAACTCTAAGACGATCTGATAAGTTCTGTTGAAAATATGACCCCTATAAAAGGCCCCAAAAAATGGCTACAAATACCAAAGTAAATCAAAATGGCAGACTTCCTTTTTGATTCAGCATATGGCTTTAGAAACCTTTTTGTAAGTCTTAGGCTGATAGGTATCCCAATTTTTACAAATCTAGCTGAATCATAAAACACAAAACATTTGCAAAAGCTTCATAAAAATGTCTAGAGGGCGCTATTGAACCATTTATTGCAAATTGAATAAGAAATCTCTAAAATATTCATGCTGATGACAAGCCTGATGTGTGTGTAAAGTTTCATGAGTTTTTGCACATGTTTAGACCAAAAAAAAAAGCAGCATTTTACTTGGCAAACAATGCATCGCCATGACAACAGCGTGCGACGAAATACAAAGCTTTCAATAACTTTTCATCTTCAACATCTTAAGATGAATCACACCAAGTTTGAAGATGATCGGATAAACACTGTAGGAGGAGTTCGTTAAAATAAGGCCCCAATGAAATGGCCAAAAAAATGGCAACACGTTCCAAAATAAATCAAAATGGTGGACTTCCTGTTAGGTTTAGCATATGGTTCAAAAAGAGTTTTTTGTAGGTCATAGTCTGTTACATATGTGTACCAATTTTCATAGCTCTAGATTAAACGTACAACCGGCAATGCCTCGTGAAGTAAGAATTTTTAAACTCTAAATTTGATGCGCCGCCGCCGTCATATAGTATATCAAATAGTTTTCATTTTTCACAATGATGTTGTCCCAGGTGTTGAGATGGTACATCCCAAGTTTGAAGTCAATCGGGTTAACCGTGTAGGAGAAGCGGGCAAAAGTATGACCCCTGTAAATGTGCAAAAATTGGCAAAAATTGGACATTTAAATACTCATACCTCACTTTCTGTCTATTTTAGGGTACACACTTCAAAGAGGTTTTTGTTCATTGGGATGTGCTACAGGTGCCACACAATTTTCATAGCCGTCGGACAATCGTAGCGGGACAGGGATCCGTTTAACCTATGTAGGGGGCGCTAAGGAGCCATTTTTCTGTTATCATGTATGGCGACTTTAAAATATCAAATTTTTCGCCAGGCCTGATGTGCGTGTAAAGTTTGGTGAGTTTTCGGTCACGTTTAGTGTCTCAAAAATGTGATCGTTTGCGGAGAATAATAATAATAAGAATAATAATAATAATAACTAGAGCTGCGAGCAGCTATAAAGGGCCCTCGCAACCCGGGCCACGTTGGGGTACTTGCACGTCGGGGTACTGGCACGTTGGGGTACTGTCAAATAGGACAAGGACCATCTAAAATGTTTTTGACAAGCCTTGTGTGTGCAAAGTTTAATCAAAACGCAAAATATGGTGTGCAATTCCCAAAATAAATTCGAAATGGTGGACTTCCTTTTAGGTTTAGCATACGGCTACAGAATACCTTTTGTAGGTCTTAAGCTAATAGGTATGCCTCCCAGTTTTCATAAATCTTGGTCAAGTCATCTTTAGTTGTGTATCGCTTGAATCATACGATTGGAAATGCTCCATAAAAATGCATAGAGGGCGCTATTGAGCACAACGTTGGGTTACTTGCACGTCAGGGTACTGGCACGTTGGACCATTTAAAATGTTAGTTTTTTCCATGCCTTGTCTGTGCAAAGTTTAATGAAAAAGGCCAAAAATGATGTATAATTCCCAAAATAAAATCAAAATAGCGGACTTCCTCTTTGGTTTGGCAAATGGCTACATAATACTTTTTTGTAGGTCTAACATAATCATACAATCGGAAATGCTTCATAAAAATGTCTAGAGGGCGCTATTTATTGCAAATTGCACAATAAATCTCTGAAAAATTCATGTTCATGACAAGTCTGATGTGTTTGCAAAGTTTCATGAGTTTTCATGTGTATAAAAAAAAAAAAAAGCAGCACTTGACAACTGTTACATGGAACAAGGACCATTTAAAATGTTAGTTTTTTCCATGCCTTGTCTGTGCAAAGTTTAATGAAAAAGGCCAAAAATGATGTATAATTCCCAAAATAAAATCAAAATAGCGGACTTCCTCTTTGGTTTGGCAAATGGCTACATAATACTTTTTTGTAGGTCTAGCATAATCATACAATCGGAAATGCTTCATAAAAATGTCTAGAGGGCGCTATTTATTGCAAATTGCACAATAAATCTCTGAAAATTCATGTTCATGACAAGTCTGATGTGTTTGCAAAGTTTCATGAGTTTTCATGTGTATAAAAAAAAAAAAAAGCAGCACTTGACAAACAATGCAATGCTATGGCAACAGCGTGTTACAAAATAAAAAACTTTCGATTACTTTGCATCTTAAACATCTTAAGATGAAACACACCAAGTTTGAAGACAGTCGGATAAATTTTGTAGGAGGGGTTCGTTAAAATATGACCCCTGAAAAAGGCCACAAAAAATGGCAACAAATCCCATCATAAATCAAAATGGCAGACTTCCTGTTTGGTTTAGCACATGGTTCCAAGAGACTTTTTTGTACATCATGGGCTCTTATGTATGCCTGCAAATTATCATAGCGCTAGGTGAAACGTACAACCGGGAATGCTTCGTTAAAGAGGAGTTTTTTAGCTCAAAATGTGATGCCCGGCCCCTCGGGGACTTCCTGTTGGGTTTAGCACATGGCACCAAGAGACTTTTTTGTACATCCTGGGCTGTTACATATGTCTACAATTTTTCGTCGCTCTAGCTGCTTCGTACAACTGGGAATGCTTCATTAAGAAGGAATTTTTTCCTTTGCAAAAAGTGCATGCCACGACAACAGCGTGTGACGAAATAAAAAACTTTCAATAACTTTTCATTTTCAACATCTTAAGATGAATCACACCAAGTTTGAAGATGATCGGATAAACTCTGTCGGAGGAGTTTGTTAAAATTTGACCCCTATGAAATGGCCAAAAAAAATGGCAACACATTCCAAAGTAAATCAAAATGGCGGACGTCCTGTTAGGTTTAGCATATGGTTCAAAAAGAGTTTTTTGTACCTCGAGGGCTGTTATATACCTCTACAAATGTTGGTAACTCTATGTGAAACGTACAGCCGGGTATGCTTTGTTAAAGAGGAGTTTTTTAGCTCAAAATGTGCTGCCCGGCCCCTGGGGGACTTCCTGTTGGGTTTAGCACAGGGCACCAAGAGACTTTTTTGTACATCTTGGGCTGTTACATATGTCTACAAATTTTCGTAGCTCTAGCTGCTTCGTACAAATGGGAATGCTTCTTTAAGGATATTTTTTTTCCTTTAAAAACAGTGCATGCCATGACAACAGCGTGCGACGAAATACAAAGCTTTCAATAACTTTTCATCTTCAACATCTTAGGATGAATCACACCAAGTTTGAAGATGATCGGATAAACACTGTAGGAGGAGTTCGTTAAAATAAGACCCCAATGAAATGGCCAAAAAAATGGCAACACGTTCCAAAATAAATCAAAATGGTGGACTTCCTGTTAGGTTTAGCATATGGTTCAAAAAGAGTTTTTTGTAGGTCATAGCCTGTTACATATGTGTACCAATTTTCGTAGCTCTAGATTAAAAGTACAACCGGCAATGCTTCGTGACGTAAGAATTTTTAAACTCTAAATTTGATGTGCCGCCGCCGTCATATAGTATATCAAAAACTTTTCATTTTTCACAATGATGTTGTCCCAGGTGTTGAGATGGTACATCCCAAGTTTTTTGTCAATCGGGTTAACCGTGTAGGAGAAGCGGGCAAAAGTATGACCCCTGTAAATGTGCAAAAATGGGCCAAAATTGGACATTTAAATACTCATACCTCACTTTCTGTCTATTTTAGGGTACACACTTCAAAGAGGTTTTTGTTCATTGGGATGTGCTACAGGTGCCACACAATTTTCATAGCCGTCGGACAATCGTAGCGGGACAGGGATCCGTTTAACCTATGTAGGGGGCGCTAAGGAGCCATTTTTCTGTTATCATGTATGGCGACTTTAAAATATCAAATTTTTCGCCAGGCCTGATGTGCGTGTAAAGTTTGGTGAGTTTTCGGTCACGTTTAGTGTCTCAAAAATGTGATCGTTTGCGGAGAAGAATAATAATAAGAATAACTAGAGCTGCGAGCAGCTATAAAGGGCCCTCGCAACCCGTGCCACGTTGGGGTATTTGCACGTCGGGGTACTGGCACGTTAGGGTACTGTTTCATAAGAAACCGTCTAAATTGTAAATGTTTTGCCATGCTTTTTGTGTTTGTTCACATTGCTATGGAATGCTTTGTCGAGGTATTCGGCTGATAGGTATGCCTCCCAATATTCACACATCTTGCTGAATCATATAAAAAAAAAAATTCTTTGCAAACAATGCATCGCTACAGCAAAGGCGTGCCACGTTGGGGTACTTGCACGTCGGGGTACTGGCACGTTGGGGTACTGTCAAATAGGACAAGGACCATCTAAAATGTTTTTGACAAGCCTTGTGTGTGCAAAGTTTAATCAAAACGCAAAATATGGTGCGCAATTCCCAAAATAAATTCAAAATGGCGGACTTCCTTTTAGGTTTAGCATACGGCTACAGAATACTTTTTGTAGGTCTTAAGCTAATAGGTATGCCTCCCAGTTTTCACAAATCTAGGTCAAGTCATCTTTAGTTGTGTATCGCTTGAATCATACAATTGGAAATGCTCCATAAAAATGCATAGAGGGCGCTATTGAGCACAACGTTGGGTTACTTGCACGTCAGGGTACTGGCACGTTGGGGTACTGTTACATGGAACAAGGACCATTTAAAATGTTAGTTTTTTCCATGCCTTGTCTGTGCAAAGTTTAATGAAGAAGGCCAAAAATTATGTATAATTCCCAAAATAAAATCAAAATAGCGGACTTCCTCTTTGGTTTGGCAAATGGCTACATAATACTTTTTTGTAGGTCTAGCATAATCATACAATCGGAAATGCTTCAAAAAAATGTCTAGAGGGCGCTATTTATTGCAAATTGCACAATAAATCTCTGAAAATTCATGTTCATGACAAGTCTGATGTGTTTGCAAAGTTTCATGAGTTTTCACGTGTATAAAAAAAAAAAAAAGCAGCACTTGACAACTGTTACATGGAACAAGGACCATTTAAAATGTTAGTTTTTTCCATGCCTTGTCTGTGCAAAGTTGAATGAAAAAGGCCAAAAATGATGTATAATTCCCAAAATAAAATCAAAATAGCGGACTTCCTCTTTGGTTTGGCAAATGGCTACATAATACTTTTTTGTAGGTCTAGCATAATCATACAATCGGAAATGCTTCATAAAAAGGTCTAGAGGGCGCTATTTATTGCAAATTGCACAATAAATCTCTGAAAATTCATGTTCATGACAAGTCTGATGTGTTTGCAAAGTTCCATGAGTTTTCATGTGTATAAAAAAAAAAAAAGCAGCACTTGACAAACAATGCATTGCTATGGCAACAGCGTGTTACAAAATAAAAAACTTTCGATTACTTTGCATCTTAAACATCTTAAGATGAAACACACCAAGTTTGAAGACAGTCGGATAAATTTTGTAGGAGGGGTTCGTTAAAATATGACCCCTGAAAGTTTTTCCTTGCCCGGTTGGAGGGTTAGATCAGGGGATGTCGCAACTTGTTTGTGGTTAAGTGCTACAGAAGTAAATGTGTCTTAACAACCTCATGATTGAATGTGTTTTCAATTCTCTAGGATGTGATTGGATTGTATCAATTAAATGTTCTTATAACTGATTCAGTGAGTAGTAAAAATAGTGTGTCAAGTATAATGACATGAAATATAAGGAATACAAAAAACAAAACAAGAACCCTCTAAATTACACATTTTGTTCCAGGCTTTATGTGCGTGCATAGTTTGAGTATACACCTAGGTTAAGGCCAGGAGTGTTCAAACCTTTTGCAAAGAGGGCCGGGTATGGTAAGGTGAAAATGTGTGGGGCCTAATCAACCATTTAGTTTAGCCTGACATAATTTTTTACATGCATATGTAAATATATATATGTGGACAAATGTGTACATATGTCTACAAATTTTTGTAGCTCGAGCTGCTTCGTCCAACTGGGAACGCGGCATTAAGAAGGATTTTTTTTTTCCTTTGCCAACAGTGCATGCCACGACAACAGCGTGCGACGAAATAAAAAGCTTTCAATAACTTTTCATCGTCAACATCTTAAGATGAATCACACCAAGTTTGAAGATGATCGGATAAACTCTGTAGGATGAGTTCGTTAAAATAAGACCCCTATGAAATGGCCAAAAAAATGGCAACATGTTCCAAAGTAAATCAAAATGGCAGGTTTAGCATATGGTTCAAAAAGAGTTTTTTGTACCTCGAGGGCTGTTACATATGTCTTCAAATTTTGGTCACTCTAGGTGAAACGTACAGCCGGAAATGCTTCATTAAGTAAAAATTTTGAAATGCAAAATTTGATGCCCTGCCTCTGGCGGACTTCCTGTTAGGTTTAGCATATGGCACCAACAGGCTTTTTTTGTAGATCATAGTCTGTTACATATGTGTACCAATTTTCGTAGCTCTAGATTAAACGTATAACCGGCAATACTTCAGATGAAACATGCCAAAGAATGAAGACAATCTGATAAGTTTTGTAGAAAATATGAGGCCTATAAAAGGCCCCCAAAAAATGGCTACAAATAGCAAAGTAAATCAAAATGCCGGACTTCCTGTTTGGCTTAGCATATGGTTCTAAAAGACTTTTTTGTACATCGTGGGCTCTTATGTATGCCTCCGAATTATCATAGCGCTAGGTGAAAGGTACAACCGGGAATGCTTCGTTAAAGAGGAGTTTTTTTAGCTCAAAAAGTGATGCCCGGCCCTTGCGGGACTTCCTGTTGGGTTTAGCACAAAGCAGCAAGAGACTTTTTTGTACATCGTGGGCTGTTACATATGTCTACAAATTTTCGTA
The DNA here is from genome assembly GCF_051991245.1 of Festucalex cinctus. Classification (NCBI taxonomy): domain Eukaryota; kingdom Metazoa; phylum Chordata; class Actinopteri; order Syngnathiformes; family Syngnathidae; genus Festucalex; species Festucalex cinctus. Next base: position 21,183,888 of record NC_135429.1, on the reverse strand, counting down.
GCTCTAGCTGCTTCGTACAACTGAGAATTCTTCATTAAGAAGAATTTTTTTCCTTTGCAAACAAGTGCATGCCACGACAACAGCGTGCAGCGAAATAAAAAGCTTTCAATAACTTTTCATCTTCAACATCTTAAGATGAATCACACCAAGTTTGAAGATGATCGGATAAACTCTGTAAGAGGAGTTCGTTAAAATAGGACCCCTATGAAATGGCCAAAAAAATGGGAACACGTTCCAAAGTAAATCAAAATGGTGGACTTTCTGTTAGGTTTAGCATATGGTTCAAAAAGAGTTTTTTGTACCTTGAGGGCTGTTACATATGTCTTTAAATTTTGGTAACTCTAGGTGAAACGTACAGCCGGGAATGCTTCATTATCACCTATGGCGACTTTAAAATATCAAATTTTTCGCCAGGCCTGACGTGTGTGTGTAAAGTTTGGTGAGTTTTCGTTCACGTTTAGTGTCTCAAAAATGTGATTGTTTGCGGAAAAGAATAATAACAAATAAAAAGAAGAATAATAAAAATTCCTTGAAAAACAATAGGGACCTCGCAGCGGTCGCTGCTCGGGCCCTAATAATAATAATAAGAAGAAGAATTCCTTCAGGAACAATAGGGACCTCGCAGCGGTCGCTGCTCGGGCCCTAATAAGAATTCCTTCAGGAACAATAGGGACCTCGCAGCGGTCGCTGCTCGGCCCCTAATAAGAATTCCTTCAGGAACAATAGGGACCTCGCAGCGGTCGCTGCTCGGGCCCTAATAAGAATTCCTTCAGGAACAATAGGGACCTCGCAGCGGTCGCTGCTCGGGCCCTAAAAATGCTCACCTTGTCAGTCAGTTAGGTGTCCGAGCGGCTTTTACTTTCTTTCCGCGAGCAGCGGTAGTGTTCCGTAATTAAATTCTTATAAAAATAATCGTTTTAGAACATATATTAATTATAATCAAAACCGAAATGTTTCCAAAAGCTCGCTTTTAATTATGGGGAGAAAATCTGTCTATTATGTTAATAAGAGACAGCTTCCTCACCATGTGCGTCATACCTTTAAGTGTCCGGGCGGCAAGTGTGTCTTTTACTTTCGTTCCACAAGCAGCGGTAGTGTTTCTGTCTAGGAATGTTTTAACAACAAAACAAAACAAAAAAAAAAAAAAGCAAAAAAAAAATCGATTCGGCAATATATCGCGATACTACAGCTCGCAATTCTTGTATCAATTCAATAGGCAGCCGAATCGATTTTTAAACATCCATTTTGGATGGAAAAGTATTCAACAAAACATCTTACTTAGGGTTAGGACTCACACCTTAAGCATGGAAGGATGTTTATTAATGGAGCATTAAGCCTCAATATTTTATTCCAATGCTGTTCAAACATGAAACAGATTACAACCTGTTTGTTAAATACAGTGGCTCACAGTTATAAAGCTGAAGTTTCAGATAAATAATACGTTTTCATACAAACCTTAGAGTGTACATGTACAAGTTTACTGAAAAGTATTTTCTGAATTTAAGTTAAAAAAAAATCTCAACAATCAACATAAATTCATATCGGGATTAATCGGTATCGAATCGCATCGTGACCTATGAATCGTGATACGAATCGAACCGTCAGGCACTAGGCAAGTCACACTCCTAGCATAACGTGTACTGGAGCGCACATGCAGGAAAAACGCAGAAGAGAGTTGAGGCTGTATGAACTGAATGTGAATAATGCCTTTTCACAGAAATCTTACAGTGTACATGCACAAGTTTACTGAATAGTATTTTCTAAATTTGAGTTAAAAAAAATAAAATAAAAAATAAAATATCGCAATAATCGATTTACAAATTCGTATCGGGATTAATCGGCATTGAAGCGAATCATAACCTATGAATCGTGATACGAATCGAACCGTCAGGCACTAGGCAAGTCACACTCCTAGCATAACGTGTACTGGAGCGCACATGCAGGAAAAACGCAGAAGAGAGTTGAGGCTATATGAAATGAATGTTAATAATGCCTTTTCATACAAATCTTACAGTGTACATGCACAAGTTTACTGAATAGTATTTTCTAAATTTGAGTTAAAAAAAAAAAAAAAAAAAAAAAAAAAAATCGAAAAAACCCCCCGCAATAATCGATTTACAAATTCGTATCGGGATTAATCGGCATTGAAGCGAATCATAACCTATGAATCGTGATACGAATCGAATCATCAGGCACTAGGCAATTCACACCCCTATTTCTGTCATTAAATTATGATGGATTTTTTTCAACATTTATGAACCGTAATCTAATAGTCACATGTCAAACCACGATGACTAATAATCGATGTATTGGCACACCCCTAATAGATATGTGTCTATGGAGCGGCCTCGTCATTCACCCCTCTTGTGTCCATGTGTGAACATAGGTATATAATAGATATGTATATAATAGATATCCTCGTCATTCGCCCCTCGGACCATGAGGTGTTCAGATAGTTTTACGTAAATGTATTAACTAACGCCTGACGAATTTGTGCAAAAATTCAAACAATTGGTGATTGATGAAGGCTACATTGCACAGTAAGTTTTTAATTGTAATCTAATTGTAACATGTATTTGTTACATGATTTGATGCATTTTTATGCTTTATAAATCAGGTCTGAATTTTGGTATTAGGGAACGGATTAGGGCATTTACATGGAAAATGCATCTCTACTTGCAAAATTTTGGAGTTCACAACTTTCTTCCAGTACCAATTAATTTCGTATGTAGAGGTACCACTTTATGGAGCTCAGATGTCAGTCCTGTTGAGACTGCTGATTATTTAAATCTTTTAAAGCTGGTCATTTTAAGTATTTTATTTTTTTTATACTGAATAGTTGATGCAGTGTGCCAGAAAGGGTTTCATATTAATTCACTTGAAAAAGTTTTTGGTCTAAAATTAAGATGATTATATGAATGTTGTTTTTTTTTTTCATTTAATATAGCCAATGGCACTCTCCATAAATACATTGCGGGGGGGAAAAAATATTGATGATCAATGTGATCAGTATCGGCCGATCTTACTCATTGATGATCAGTATCGGTATCGGCTGCATAAAACCCTGATCGAGCATCCCTAGTCTCAAAAATGTGATTGTTTGCGGAGAAGAAGAATAACAAAGAAAAACATGAAGAATTCCTTCAGGAACAATAGGGACCACGCAGCTGTCGCTGCTCGGGCCCTAATAATAATAATAATAATAATAATAATAATAATAATAATAAACATGTAGAATTGCTTTCAGCATTCCCACAATAATAAGTATAATCATTCATAATAATAAAGGTTAGAAACAACATATGTGGGAATGCAGAATACGAATAACATGTTATTGCCATCTGGGGTGGGCTCCAGCACCATGCGGAATCGAGGAAAAAGTGAATCAAACAAACTTACATCCAACATGGCTCTTGTCCTATGGTCAGAATTTATCTGTTCCCGCAACTGTTGACACAAGACATTAGCATTAAAATAATAAATCATACTGTCCATTATGTAATGTTTTCGAGTACATGCTAGCTATACAGTAATGCTAATTGTAGCATAATATGGGAACACTCACCGTCGATTTCTTGTGTAATACTTCCTTGGTTTTAGCATCCATTAGCCTCTCCTTTTCTTCATGATAGCGACGTTGCTGCTCTAAAATCGTCTCCATATTTTCTACAGTAGAGTAATGCGCACTCAGGACAGTGTAAAAACAAGATAAAGATAGCACACAAAGCCACGTACTTCGTCCACCAAACGCGGTTGTTATTCACAAGCACACACACGTCGCCCGTTCGCCTCCGTTCTTGTTCTTCTCGCTGCGCTGAATGGCGGTTGGCAAACACCGTTCAGGTGCATTATCGCCGTCTACCGGACCGGCGTATTATTGACAATTCCGAATATCCGGGCATTTCTAATATTTCCACAGGATGTTGGACAATGCCATCCATCCATTTTCTTGACCGCTTATTCATCACAGGGGTCGCGGGGGGTGCTGAAGTCTATCCCAGCTGGCTATGGGCAGTAGGCGGGGGACACCCTGGACCGGTTGCCAGCCAATCGCATGGCATGTTGGGCAATGCAACGCTTCATTTTTGTGGCCTATTGTATTGCATTTGGCTGCAACTAGCATATTAACCAGGTATCTGTATTGTTATAGTAGTCAAACAACATTTTTATCACATTTTCAAATAAAAAATAATCCTCCCAAATCAAATTACAACAATCCAAAACCCAATGCTTTTCGACCCGCAGCGGATTATTAATAGATGGATACAATATTTTCAGGCTTGACAGAAACAAATATGGTGGGATGCTGCATTTTATCTTCAAAATCATGTCCCAGTAAAAATAATAAGTGATCTTGGCATGTCTGACATCCAAGCACTTTGGCTACAAGTGCAAATTCCACACCGCAAACCAAACCCATTCTGATATGCTGTTATTACACGCCACCAACTGCCAGTATTGAGCACTTGAATAAGTTATGTGTATTATGATCCAGAAGGCCACTGATATGAAGCATAAAATGTTTATACTTGCAGACATGAATACTGATTGGTTTTATGATGTTTAATGAAAAATATTTGAGCTTTTACAACGTGTATGTAATCTGAACTACATAGTAAATTGACCTACAAGGATAAAAATTATTCATTGGAATCACCTGTCTTGGAATAGGGGGACACGGAAATCAGGCTGGTGTTCCCCGAAGGCCAGGGTTGATAAACACTGATGTATGTGATCTGATGTTGAACAACTTACTATTAGTAGCTAAATAATTCATCCACAGGTCCAAATGGAGGACAAAACCCCTTCTCTGTGTCTTTATGAAAGATCTCACAGACAATAACCTCTACTCTACCTTTGGTGTCTTTGTTAACCTCAAACCTCGGAGACATACATGTCTTAAAATTCCTGTGCCACCAAACACACGCACTATCCTTGGTTATTCTGCCCCCCCCCCCCTTTCTTTCTTTGCTGTTTGCTGATTCATTGTGCCTTGTGCCTTATATTGTTGTAATATTTCAACTTTTCAAGTTGCCAAATTGTTGTATAATTCATGTTGTTATTGTTGGTTTCAAACTTGCACTATTTTTTATGTGACTTTTGTAATGTTCACTGTTGAAAGTGCACGAAGTGCAATATAGTATTAAAAAAGAAAATCTGAATCTTGTGTTTTTCTGCGGCTCTACACTCCAGTCCAAGCGGTGGCGGTACTGCGCCGAATTACATCCAACAAAGGAAATACGTCACCACTAGCATTTTCAAATTGCATGCTGGGTATTCTTCCCTCTCTTTCCGGCTGATTCGCCATCATGTAAGCAAGTTTTCATGCTGTTCTGTTAAGTACAATCCATCTAAATCTCATGTTATATCTGTGCATCTTTTTATTAGGTGTAATGCATTGTGTCTACGTAAGAATTGTGAACAGGAGGCGGTGATTATTTGCCGACAGAGACTTTCCTTTGTCGATTTAAAACCACATTTGTCGATGTTATTTGATTCGGCATATTACGAGAAAGCGGCGCTGTCAGGATTAAACATTCATCCTTGTACGTTATGCCTGGCTCACACATAAGAGAATCGGGCTATTTTTGTCCCGATATTGCACAAAGTCCGGTGGGCCTCGACCATGGAGGACCAGTTCGTGGGAGGATAAGTCCGCAAACCACCATAATTAATTCCAGTTCGTCGCGTTTGTTGTCTTCCATGGTGTGTCTCGTCGTTTCCAAGTTGTTTCAGTTGTTTGTGTTCCCCGCCCCCACCTTCCGGTTTTGATTAGATCACGTATCACGCGAGAGGTCTCTCACGGAGGACTGGAATCTTGACTAGTGTTGAGATGATAATCTTTGTTTGTGAGGGAGCTGTGATGAGATTATGTGGGCACCTTACACACAATACAACCAAAGACGTTAAATGCCCGATTTTTTATCTTTATATGTGGCATCTGACAAAGATAAAAAAAAAAAAAATGCTTGTTCAATGTTGCTTGTGTTTCATTCCTTTAAGCCGTTTTGGCCAGGAGCAAATTGCCGCGGGATCTTATAACTTTTACCACATAAAAATGCCCGTTTTTTAGAAAAGGTTCTTTGTTCCTTACCATAACCTTCAAACATGGAGGAAAACCTAAAAAACTTTAACGTTAATCAGTCGTTTTTCTATGTATACGAGGCCTGCACAATATACAGTTTAAAGATTGCGATGTGCGCATGCGCGATAGTCACATCGCAGGACGTGCGATGTTTTTATTTATTTTTGAACACACAATCTTTAGTTTTGCTTCATAAAAGCTGGAAATGTGAGAGGTGCTGTCACGTTAGTAGTG